>NW_020868166.1:0-35865 GCF_003369695.1 Bos indicus x Bos taurus
CATGATCAACCACTTATCAGTGATTGATCAGCCACATGATCAGTGCATGTTCAGTCACGTGATCAGTGTATGATCATCCACATGATAAGTGCATGCACAGTCATGTGATAAGTGAATGATTGCCATGAGATCAGTGCATGATCCGTCACGTGATCAGTGTGTAGTTCATCCACGAGAACAGTGCCTGCTGAATCACGTGACCAGGGCCTACTGAGCCTCGTGATTCCTGTCTGCTGTGCTGCTTGACAATTGCCAGCTTAGCCGGTCTGATTCCTGCCTGTTCACCTGCTTGATTATTCCCAGCTGAGAAGCATGATTCATCACAGCTGAGGTCCATGATATTGCCTGCTGATTGCGTGATTTGTGCCTGCTCAGCCCTTTGGTTATTGCCTCCTGAGGCACATCATCTGTGCATGATAGCCAGGTGATCAGTTCATGATCTTCACATGATCAGCACCATTCAGACAGGAGATCACTGCATGCTAAGTCACGTGATCAGTTCATGATTAGCCATGTGATTATTGCATGATCAGCCACGTGATCAGTGCATGATCATCCACGTGATTATTGCATGCACAATCAACTATCAGTGCATGATAGCCACGGGATCTGTGCATGATCAGTCACGTGATCAGTGTATGATCAGCCACGTGATCAGTGCATGATAGCCAAGTGATCATTTCCTACAGTTAGGTGATCACTGCATGCGCAGTCACCGGATAAGTGCATGATGTGCACTTATGCACAGCCATGTGATCAGTGCATGACCAGTCACGTGATCAGTGTATGATCAGCCACGGATCAGTTCATTATAGCCACGTGATCAATGCATGATAGCTACGTGATCCGTGCATGCTCAGTTACATGATCAGTGCTTGATCAGCCACGTGATCAGTGCATGATAGCAAAGTGATCATTGCCTCCAGTTACCTGACCAGTGCATGCACAGTCACGTGATCAGTGCGTGATAGCCAAGTGATCATTGCCTCCAGTTACGTGACCAGTGCATGCACAGTCACGTGATCAGTGTATGATCAGCCACGTGATCAGTGCATGATAGACAAGTGATCAATGCATAACGGTCATGATCGGTGCATGCTCAGTTACATGATCAGTGTAATGATCAGTTACAGGATCAGTGCATGGGCAGTCAGGTGATCTTTTATTATCAGCCACTTGATCAGTGCATGATAGGAACCTGATCAGTGCATGATAAGCAACGTGATCAGGGCATGATCAGCCACGTGATCATGTATGATCAGCCACGTGATGAGTGCATGATCCCAACGTGATTAGTGCATGATCAGCCACGTGATAAATGTATGATCAGCCACGTGATTAGTGTATGCTCAGCCACGTGATTAGTGCATGATTCCCAACGTGGTTAGTGCATGATCAGTAACGTGATCAGTGCATGATCAACCCACATGATCAGATGCATGTATCAAGCCACGGGATCAGTTGCATTCACGGTCACGTGTTTCAGTGTAATGATCAGCTTCGTGATCAGTGCATAATCAGCCACGTTTTCAGTGCATGATCAGGCACGTGAAGAGTGCATGATCAGTCATGTGATCAGTGTATGATAGCCAGGTTATCAGCGCATGATCAGCCACGTGATCAGTGCATGATCAGCCATGTGACCAGTGCATGCACAATTACGTGATCAGTGTATGACCAGCTTCATGATTAGTGCATGATCAGCCACGTGATCAGTGCATGCACAGTCATGTGATCAGTGCATGCAGTCACGTGATCAATGTATGATCAGCCTCGTGATCAGAGTATGATCAGCCACGTGATCAGAGTATGATCAGCCACGTGATTAGTGCATGATCAGCAATGTGATCAGTGCATGCACAGTCCAGTGGTCAGTGTATGATCAGCTTTGTGATCAGTGCATATTCAGCAACGTGATTAGTGCATAATCAGCCACGTTTTCAGTGCATGATCAGGCACGTGAAGAGGGCATGATCATTCATGTGATCAGTGTATGGTAGCCATGTTATCAGCGTGTGATCAGCCACGTGATCAGTGCATGATCAACCATGTGATCAGTGCATGCACAGTCACGTGATCAGTGCATGCACAGTCATGTGATCAGTGCATGCAGTCACGTGATAAGTGTATGAACAGCCTTGTGATCAGAGTATGATCAGCCACCTGATCAGTGCATGATCAGCCACCTGATCAGTGCATGATCAGCCACTTGATCAGTGCATGATCAGCCACGTGATCACTGTATGATCAGCCACGTGATCAGTGCATGATAGCCACGTGACCAGTGCATGATAGCCACGTGATCACTGCATGATCAGTCATCTGATCAGTGCGTGATCAGTCCCATGAACAGTGTATGATCATCCACATAATCAGTGCCTGATTGCCATGTGATCAGTGCATGATCAGCCACGTAATCAGTGTGTGATCAGCCACGTGATCAGTGCATGACCAGCCACGTATTCAGTGCAAGCACAGTCAGGTGGTCAGTGTATGATCAGCGACGGGATCAGTGCATGTGCAGTCACGTTATCAGTGTATGATCAGCCACGTGATCAGTGCATGATCAGCCACGTGATGAGTGCATGATCTGCAAAGTAATTAGTGCATGATCAGCCACGTGATCAGTGCATGTTCAGGCACGTGATCAGTGCATGATCAGTCATGTGATCAGTGTATGATCAGCCACGTGATCAGTGCATGATAAGCCACGTAATCCGTGTGTAATCAGCCACGTGATCAGTGCATGATCCACAACGTGATTAGTGCATGATCAGCCACGTGATCAGTGCATGACCAGCCACGTGATCAGTGCAAGCACAGTCAGGTGGTCAGTGTATGATCAGCTTCGTGATCAGTGCATGATCAGCCACTTGATCAGTTCATGATCAGCCACGCGAAGTGTGCATGATCAGTCACGTTATTAGTGTATGATAGCCAGGTTATCAGTGCATGACCAGCCAGGTGATCAGTGCATGATCAGCCACGTGATCAATGCATGATATCCACGTGATCAGTGCATGATCAGTCACGAGATCGGGGAATGTTCAACCACGTGATCAATGAATGATAGCCACCAGATCAGTGCATGATCAGCCACGTGATCAGTGCATGACCAGACACGTGATCAGTGCAAGCACAGTCACGTGATCAGTGTATGATCAGCTTCGTGATCAGTGCATGATCAGCCACGTGATCAGTGCATGATCAGGCACGTGAAGAGTGCATGATCAGTCACGTGATCAGTGTATGATAGTCAGGTGATCAGTGCATGACTAGCCTAGTGATCAGTGCATGAACTGCCACGTGATCAGTGCATGATCAGGTACGTGATCACTGTATGATCAGCGACGTGATCAGGGCATGTGCAGTCAGGTTATCAGTGTATGATCATCCACGTGATCAGTGCATGATAGCCAAGTGATAAATGCATGATAGGTACATGATCAGTGCATGCTCAGTTACATGATCAGTGCATGATCAGTTACAGGATCAGTGAATGGGCAGTCACGTGATCAGTTTATGATCAGCCACGTGATCAGTGCATGATAAGCAATGTGATTAGTGCATGATCAGCCACGTGATCAGAGTATGAAAAGACATGTGATCAGTGCATGATCAGCCACGTGATCAGAGTATGATCAGCCACGTGATCAGTGTATGATCAACTTCATGATCAGTGCATGATTAGTTACATGATCAATGTATGATTAGCCACGTGATTAGTGCATGATTCCCAACGTGGTTAGTGCATGATCAGTAACGTGACCAGTGCATGATCAGCCACGTGATCAGTGCATGATCACCCACATGATCAGTGCATGATCAGCCACGGGATCAGTGCATTCACGGTCACGTGTTCAGTGTATGAACAGCTTCGTGATCAGTGCATAATCAGCCACGTTTTCAGTGCATGATCAGGCACGAGAAGAGTGCATGATCAGTCATGTGATCAGTGTATGATAGCCAGGTTATCAGCGCATGATCAGCCACGTGATCAGTGCATGATCAGCCATGTGATCAGTGCATGCACAATTACGTGATCAGTGTATGATCAGCTTCATGATTAGTGCATGATCAGCCACGTGATCAGTGCATGCACAGTCATGTGATCAGTGCATGCAGTCACGTGATCAGTGTATGATCAGCCTCGTGATCAGAGTATGATCAGCCACGTGACCAGAGTATGATCAGCCACGTGATTAGTGCATGATCAGCAATGTGATCAGTGCATGCACAGTCCAGTGGTCAGTGTATGATCAGCTTTGTGATCAGTGCATATTCAGCAACGTGATTAGTGCATAATCAGCCACGTTTTCAGTGCATGATCAGGCACGTGAAGAGGGCATGATCATTCATGTGATCAGTGTATGGTAGCCATGTTATCAGCGTGTGATCAGCCACGTGATCAGTGCATGATCAACCATGTGATCAGTGCATGCACAGTCACGTGATCAGTGCATGCACAGTCATGTGATCAGTGCATGCAGTCACGTGATAAGTGTATGATCAGCCTTGTGATCAGAGTATGATCAGCCACCTGATCAGTGCATGATCAGCCACCTGATCAGTGCATGATCAGCCACGTGATCACTGTATGATCAGCCACGTGATCAGTGCATGATATCCACGTGACCAGTGCATGATAGCCACGTGATCACTGCATGATCAGTCATCTGATCAGTGCGTGATCAGTCCCATGAACAGTGTATGATCATCCACATAATCAGTGCATGATTGCCATGTGATCAGTGCATGATCAACCACTTTATCAGTGATTGATCAGCCACATGATCAGTGCATGTTCAGTCACGTGATCAGTGTATGATCATGCACATGATAAGTGCATGCACAGTCATGTGTTAAGTGAATGATAGCCATGTGACCAGTGCATGATCCGTCACGCGATCAGTGTATGATCATCCACGAGAACAGTGCCTGCTGAATCACGTGACCAGGGCCTACTGAGCCTCGTGATTCCTGTCTGCTGTGCTGCTTGACAATTGCCAGCTTAGCCGTCTGATTCCTGCCTGTTCACCTGCTTGATTATTCCCAGCTGAGAAGCATGATTCATCACAGCTGAGGTCCATGATTATTGCCTGCTGATTGCGTGATTTGTGCCTGCTCAGCCCTTTGGTTATTGCCTCCTGAGGCACATCATCTGTGCATGATAGCCACGTGATCAGTTCATGATCAGTCACATGATCAGCACCATTCAGACAGGAGATCACTGAATGCTAAGTCACGTGATCAGTTCATGATCAGCCATGTGATTATTGCATGATCAGCCACGGGATCAGTGCATGATCAGCCACGTAATCAGTGTGTGATCAGCTACGTGATCAGTGCATGACCAGCCACGTGATCAGTGCATGCTCAGCCACGTGATCAGTGCAAGCACAGTCACGAGATCAGTGTATGATCAGCTTCGCGATCAGTGCATGATCAGCCAGGTGATCAGTGCATGATCAGGCACGTGAAGAGTGCATGATCAGTCACGTGATCAGTGCATGATATCCACGTGATCAGTGCATGATCAGTCACGTGATCGGGGTATGAGCAACCACGTGTTCAATGAATGATAGCCACCAGATCAGTGCATGATCAGTCACGTGATCAGTGCATGATATGTCACTTGATCAGTGTATGATATCCACGTGATCATTTCATGCGCAGTCATGTCATCAGTGCACGATAGCTACGTGATCAGTGAATGATCAACCACGTGATGTGTGCAAGATCACCAAGTGATCAGTGCATGATTAGTTACGTGATCAATGTATGATTAGCCACGTGATCAGTGCATGATAGCCACCTGATCAGTGCATGATCAGTCACGTGATCATGGCATTCGCAGTCATGTGATCAGTGCATGACCGCTACGCAATCAGTGCATAATCAGTAAATGATCAGTGCATGATATATACGTGATCAGTGCATGATCAGCCACGTGATCAGTGTATGATCAGCCACGTGATCAGTGTATGATCAGCCACGTGATCAGTGCATGATCAGCCACGTGATCACTGTATGATCAGCCACGTGATCAGTGCATGTGCAGTCACGTGATCAGTGTATGATCAGCCACCTGATCATTGCATGATAGCTAAGTGATCAATGCATGATAGCTACCTGATCGGTGCATGCTCAGTTACATGATCAGTGCTTGATAAGCCACGTGATCAGTGCATGATAGCCACGTGACCAGTGCATGATAGCCACGTGATCACTGCATGATCAGTCATCTGATCAGTGCGTGATCAGTCCCGTGAACAGTGTATGATCATCCACATAATCAGTGCCTGATTCTCATGTGATCAGTGCATGATCAACCACTTTATCAGTGATTGATCAGCCACATGATCAGTGCATGTTCAGTCACGTGATCAGTGTATGATCATCCACATGATAAGTGCATGCACAGTCATGTGATAAGTGAATGATTGCCATGAGATCAGTGCATGATCCGTCACGTGATCAGTGTATGTTCATCCACGAGAACAGTGCCTGCTGAATCACGTGACCAGGGCCTACTGAGCCTCGTGATTCCTGTCTGCTGTGCTGCTTGACAATTGCCAGCTTAGCCGTCTGATTCCTGCCTGTTCACCTGCTTGATTATTCCCAGCTGAGAAGCATGATTCATCACAGCTGAGGTCCATGATTATTGCCTGCTGATTGCGTGATTTGTGCCTGCTCAGCCCTTTGGTTATTGCCTCCTGAGGCACATCATCTGTGCATGATAGCCAGGTGATCAGTTCATGATCAGTCACATGATCAGCACCATTCAGACAGGAGATCACTGCATGCTAAGTCACGTGATCAGTTCATGATTAGCCATGTGATTATTGCATGATCAGCCACGTGATCAGTGCATGATCATCCACGTGATTATTGCATGCACAATCAACTATCAGTGCATGATAGCCACGGGATCTGTGCATGATCAGTCACGTGATCAGTGTATGATCAGCCACGTGATCAGTGCATGATAGCCAAGTGATCATTTCCTACAGTTAGGTGATCACTGCATGCGCAGTCACCGGATAAGTGCATGATGTGCACTTATGCACAGCCATGTGATCAGTGCATGACCAGTCACGTGATCAGTGTATGATCAGCCACGTGATCAGTTCATTATAGCCAAGTGATCAATGCATGATAGCTACGTGATCCGTGCATGCTCAGTTACATGATCAGTGCTTGATCAGCCACGTGATCAGTGCATGATAGCAAAGTGATCATTGCCTCCAGTTACCTGACCAGTGCATGCACAGTCACGTGATCAGTGCGTGATAGCCAAGTGATCATTGCCTCCAGTTACGTGACCAGTGCATGCACAGTCACGTGATCAGTGTATGATCAGCCACGTGATCAGTGCATGATAGACAAGTGATCAATGCATAACAGGTACATGATCGGTGCATGCTCAGTTACATGATCAGTGTATGATCAGTTACAGGATCAGTGCATGGGCAGTCAGGTGATCTGTGTATTATCAGCCACTTGATCAGTGCATGATAGGAACCTGATCAGTGCATGATAAGCAACGTGATCAGGGCATGATCAGCCACGTGATCAGTGTATGATCAGCCACGTGATGAGTGCATGATCCCCAACGTGATTAGTGCATGATCAGCCACGTGATAAATGTATGATCAGCCACGTGATTAGTGTATGCTCAGCCACGTGATTAGTGCATGATTCCCAACGTGGTTAGTGCATGATCAGTAACGTGATCAGTGCATGATCACCCACATGATCAGTGCATGATCAGCCACGGGATCAGTGCATTCACGGTCACGTGTTCAGTGTATGATCAGCTTCGTGATCAGTGCATAATCAGCCACGTTTTCAGTGCATGATCAGGCACGTGAAGAGTGCATGATCAGTCATGTGATCAGTGTATGATAGCCAGGTTATCAGCGCATGATCAGCCACGTGATCAGTGCATGATCAGCCATGTGATCAGTGCATGCACAATTACGTGATCAGTGTATGACCAGCTTCATGATTAGTGCATGATCAGCCACGTGATCAGTGCATGCACAGTCATGTGATCAGTGCATGCAGTCACGTGATCAATGTATGATCAGCCTCGTGATCAGAGTATGATCAGCCACGTGATCAGAGTATGATCAGCCACGTGATTAGTGCATGATCAGCAATGTGATCAGTGCATGCACAGTCCAGTGGTCAGTGTATGATCAGCTTTGTGATCAGTGCATATTCAGCAACGTGATTAGTGCATAATCAGCCACGTTTTCAGTGCATGATCAGGCACGTGAAGAGGGCATGATCATTCATGTGATCAGTGTATGGTAGCCATGTTATCAGCGTGTGATCAGCCACGTGATCAGTGCATGATCAACCATGTGATCAGTGCATGCACAGTCACGTGATCAGTGCATGCACAGTCATGTGATCAGTGCATGCAGTCACGTGATAAGTGTATGAACAGCCTTGTGATCAGAGTATGATCAGCCACCTGATCAGTGCATGATCAGCCACCTGATCAGTGCATGATCAGCCACTTGATCAGTGCATGATCAGCCACGTGATCACTGTATGATCAGCCACGTGATCAGTGCATGATAGCCACGTGACCAGTGCATGATAGCCACGTGATCACTGCATGATCAGTCATCTGATCAGTGCGTGATCAGTCCCATGAACAGTGTATGATCATCCACATAATCAGTGCCTGATTGCCATGTGATCAGTGCATGATCAGCCACGTAATCAGTGTGTGATCAGCCACGTGATCAGTGCATGACCAGCCACGTATTCAGTGCAAGCACAGTCAGGTGGTCAGTGTATGATCAGCGACGGGATCAGTGCATGTGCAGTCACGTTATCAGTGTATGATCAGCCACGTGATCAGTGCATGATCAGCCACGTGATGAGTGCATGATCTGCAAAGTAATTAGTGCATGATCAGCCACGTGATCAGTGCATGTTCAGGCACGTGATCAGTGCATGATCAGTCATGTGATCAGTGTATGATCAGCCACGTGATCAGTGCATGATAAGCCACGTAATCCGTGTGTAATCAGCCACGTGATCAGTGCATGATCCACAACGTGATTAGTGCATGATCAGCCACGTGATCAGTGCATGACCAGCCACGTGATCAGTGCAAGCACAGTCAGGTGGTCAGTGTATGATCAGCTTCGTGATCAGTGCATGATCAGCCACTTGATCAGTTCATGATCAGCCACGCGAAGTGTGCATGATCAGTCACGTTATTAGTGTATGATAGCCAGGTTATCAGTGCATGACCAGCCAGGTGATCAGTGCATGATCAGCCACGTGATCAATGCATGATATCCACGTGATCAGTGCATGATCAGTCACGAGATCGGGGAATGTTCAACCACGTGATCAATGAATGATAGCCACCAGATCAGTGCATGATCAGCCACGTGATCAGTGCATGACCAGACACGTGATCAGTGCAAGCACAGTCACGTGATCAGTGTATGATCAGCTTCGTGATCAGTGCATGATCAGCCACGTGATCAGTGCATGATCAGGCACGTGAAGAGTGCATGATCAGTCACGTGATCAGTGTATGATAGTCAGGTGATCAGTGCATGACTAGCCTAGTGATCAGTGCATGAACTGCCACGTGATCAGTGCATGATCAGGTACGTGATCACTGTATGATCAGCGACGTGATCAGGGCATGTGCAGTCAGGTTATCAGTGTATGATCATCCACGTGATCAGTGCATGATAGCCAAGTGATAAATGCATGATAGGTACATGATCAGTGCATGCTCAGTTACATGATCAGTGCATGATCAGTTACAGGATCAGTGAATGGGCAGTCACGTGATCAGTTTATGATCAGCCACGTGATCAGTGCATGATAAGCAATGTGATTAGTGCATGATCAGCCACGTGATCAGAGTATGAAAAGACATGTGATCAGTGCATGATCAGCCACGTGATCAGAGTATGATCAGCCACGTGATCAGTGTATGATCAACTTCATGATCAGTGCATGATTAGTTACATGATCAATGTATGATTAGCCACGTGATTAGTGCATGATTCCCAACGTGGTTAGTGCATGATCAGTAACGTGACCAGTGCATGATCAGCCACGTGATCAGTGCATGATCACCCACATGATCAGTGCATGATCAGCCACGGGATCAGTGCATTCACGGTCACGTGTTCAGTGTATGAACAGCTTCGTGATCAGTGCATAATCAGCCACGTTTTCAGTGCATGATCAGGCACGAGAAGAGTGCATGATCAGTCATGTGATCAGTGTATGATAGCCAGGTTATCAGCGCATGATCAGCCACGTGATCAGTGCATGATCAGCCATGTGATCAGTGCATGCACAATTACGTGATCAGTGTATGATCAGCTTCATGATTAGTGCATGATCAGCCACGTGATCAGTGCATGCACAGTCATGTGATCAGTGCATGCAGTCACGTGATCAGTGTATGATCAGCCTCGTGATCAGAGTATGATCAGCCACGTGACCAGAGTATGATCAGCCACGTGATTAGTGCATGATCAGCAATGTGATCAGTGCATGCACAGTCCAGTGGTCAGTGTATGATCAGCTTTGTGATCAGTGCATATTCAGCAACGTGATTAGTGCATAATCAGCCACGTTTTCAGTGCATGATCAGGCACGTGAAGAGGGCATGATCATTCATGTGATCAGTGTATGGTAGCCATGTTATCAGCGTGTGATCAGCCACGTGATCAGTGCATGATCAACCATGTGATCAGTGCATGCACAGTCACGTGATCAGTGCATGCACAGTCATGTGATCAGTGCATGCAGTCACGTGATAAGTGTATGATCAGCCTTGTGATCAGAGTATGATCAGCCACCTGATCAGTGCATGATCAGCCACCTGATCAGTGCATGATCAGCCACGTGATCACTGTATGATCAGCCACGTGATCAGTGCATGATATCCACGTGACCAGTGCATGATAGCCACGTGATCACTGCATGATCAGTCATCTGATCAGTGCGTGATCAGTCCCATGAACAGTGTATGATCATCCACATAATCAGTGCATGATTGCCATGTGATCAGTGCATGATCAACCACTTTATCAGTGATTGATCAGCCACATGATCAGTGCATGTTCAGTCACGTGATCAGTGTATGATCATGCACATGATAAGTGCATGCACAGTCATGTGTTAAGTGAATGATAGCCATGTGACCAGTGCATGATCCGTCACGCGATCAGTGTATGATCATCCACGAGAACAGTGCCTGCTGAATCACGTGACCAGGGCCTACTGAGCCTCGTGATTCCTGTCTGCTGTGCTGCTTGACAATTGCCAGCTTAGCCGTCTGATTCCTGCCTGTTCACCTGCTTGATTATTCCCAGCTGAGAAGCATGATTCATCACAGCTGAGGTCCATGATTATTGCCTGCTGATTGCGTGATTTGTGCCTGCTCAGCCCTTTGGTTATTGCCTCCTGAGGCACATCATCTGTGCATGATAGCCACGTGATCAGTTCATGATCAGTCACATGATCAGCACCATTCAGACAGGAGATCACTGAATGCTAAGTCACGTGATCAGTTCATGATCAGCCATGTGATTATTGCATGATCAGCCACGGGATCAGTGCATGATCAGCCACGTAATCAGTGTGTGATCAGCTACGTGATCAGTGCATGACCAGCCACGTGATCAGTGCATGCTCAGCCACGTGATCAGTGCAAGCACAGTCACGAGATCAGTGTATGATCAGCTTCGCGATCAGTGCATGATCAGCCAGGTGATCAGTGCATGATCAGGCACGTGAAGAGTGCATGATCAGTCACGTGATCAGTGCATGATATCCACGTGATCAGTGCATGATCAGTCACGTGATCGGGGTATGAGCAACCACGTGTTCAATGAATGATAGCCACCAGATCAGTGCATGATCAGTCACGTGATCAGTGCATGATATGTCACTTGATCAGTGTATGATATCCACGTGATCATTTCATGCGCAGTCATGTCATCAGTGCACGATAGCTACGTGATCAGTGAATGATCAACCACGTGATGTGTGCAAGATCACCAAGTGATCAGTGCATGATTAGTTACGTGATCAATGTATGATTAGCCACGTGATCAGTGCATGATAGCCACCTGATCAGTGCATGATCAGTCACGTGATCATGGCATTCGCAGTCATGTGATCAGTGCATGACCGCTACGCAATCAGTGCATAATCAGTAAATGATCAGTGCATGATATATACGTGATCAGTGCATGATCAGCCACGTGATCAGTGTATGATCAGCCACGTGATCAGTGTATGATCAGCCACGTGATCAGTGCATGATCAGCCACGTGATCACTGTATGATCAGCCACGTGATCAGTGCATGTGCAGTCACGTGATCAGTGTATGATCAGCCACCTGATCATTGCATGATAGCTAAGTGATCAATGCATGATAGCTACCTGATCGGTGCATGCTCAGTTACATGATCAGTGCTTGATCAGCCACGTGATCAGTGCATGATAGCCACGTGACCAGTGCATGATAGCCACGTGATCACTGCATGATCAGTCATCTGATCAGTGCGTGATCAGTCCCGTGAACAGTGTATGATCATCCACATAATCAGTGCCTGATTCTCATGTGATCAGTGCATGATCAACCACTTTATCAGTGATTGATCAGCCACATGATCAGTGCATGTTCAGTCACGTGATCAGTGTATGATCATCCACATGATAAGTGCATGCACAGTCATGTGATAAGTGAATGATTGCCATGAGATCAGTGCATGATCCGTCACGTGATCAGTGTATGTTCATCCACGAGAACAGTGCCTGCTGAATCACGTGACCAGGGCCTACTGAGCCTCGTGATTCCTGTCTGCTGTGCTGCTTGACAATTGCCAGCTTAGCCGTCTGATTCCTGCCTGTTCACCTGCTTGATTATTCCCAGCTGAGAAGCATGATTCATCACAGCTGAGGTCCATGATTATTGCCTGCTGATTGCGTGATTTGTGCCTGCTCAGCCCTTTGGTTATTGCCTCCTGAGGCACATCATCTGTGCATGATAGCCAGGTGATCAGTTCATGATCAGTCACATGATCAGCACCATTCAGACAGGAGATCACTGCATGCTAAGTCACGTGATCAGTTCATGATTAGCCATGTGATTATTGCATGATCAGCCACGTGATCAGTGCATGATCATCCACGTGATTATTGCATGCACAATCAACTATCAGTGCATGATAGCCACGGGATCTGTGCATGATCAGTCACGTGATCAGTGTATGATCAGCCACGTGATCAGTGCATGATAGCCAAGTGATCATTTCCTACAGTTAGGTGATCACTGCATGCGCAGTCACCGGATAAGTGCATGATGTGCACTTATGCACAGCCATGTGATCAGTGCATGACCAGTCACGTGATCAGTGTATGATCAGCCACGTGATCAGTTCATTATAGCCAAGTGATCAATGCATGATAGCTACGTGATCCGTGCATGCTCAGTTACATGATCAGTGCTTGATCAGCCACGTGATCAGTGCATGATAGCAAAGTGATCATTGCCTCCAGTTACCTGACCAGTGCATGCACAGTCACGTGATCAGTGCGTGATAGCCAAGTGATCATTGCCTCCAGTTACGTGACCAGTGCATGCACAGTCACGTGATCAGTGTATGATCAGCCACGTGATCAGTGCATGATAGACAAGTGATCAATGCATAACAGGTACATGATCGGTGCATGCTCAGTTACATGATCAGTGTATGATCAGTTACAGGATCAGTGCATGGGCAGTCAGGTGATCTGTGTATTATCAGCCACTTGATCAGTGCATGATAGGAACCTGATCAGTGCATGATAAGCAACGTGATCAGGGCATGATCAGCCACGTGATCAGTGTATGATCAGCCACGTGATGAGTGCATGATCCCCAACGTGATTAGTGCATGATCAGCCACGTGATAAATGTATGATCAGCCACGTGATTAGTGTATGCTCAGCCACGTGATTAGTGCATGATTCCCAACGTGGTTAGTGCATGATCAGTAACGTGATCAGTGCATGATCACCCACATGATCAGTGCATGATCAGCCACGGGATCAGTGCATTCACGGTCACGTGTTCAGTGTATGATCAGCTTCGTGATCAGTGCATAATCAGCCACGTTTTCAGTGCATGATCAGGCACGTGAAGAGTGCATGATCAGTCATGTGATCAGTGTATGATAGCCAGGTTATCAGCGCATGATCAGCCACGTGATCAGTGCATGATCAGCCATGTGATCAGTGCATGCACAATTACGTGATCAGTGTATGACCAGCTTCATGATTAGTGCATGATCAGCCACGTGATCAGTGCATGCACAGTCATGTGATCAGTGCATGCAGTCACGTGATCAGTGTATGATCAGCCTCGTGATCAGAGTATGATCAGCCACGTGATCAGAGTATGATCAGCCACGTGATTAGTGCATGATCAGCAATGTGATCAGTGCATGCACAGTCCAGTGGTCAGTGTATGATCAGCTTTGTGATCAGTGCATATTCAGCAACGTGATTAGTGCATAATCAGCCACGTTTTCAGTGCATGATCAGGCACGTGAAGAGGGCATGATCATTCATGTGATCAGTGTATGGTAGCCATGTTATCAGCGTGTGATCAGCCACGTGATCAGTGCATGATCAACCATGTGATCAGTGCATGCACAGTCACGTGATCAGTGCATGCACAGTCATGTGATCAGTGCATGCAGTCACGTGATAAGTGTATGAACAGCCTTGTGATCAGAGTATGATCAGCCACCTGATCAGTGCATGATCAGCCACCTGATCAGTGCATGATCAGCCACTTGATCAGTGCATGATCAGCCACGTGATCACTGTATGATCAGCCACGTGATCAGTGCATGATAGCCACGTGACCAGTGCATGATAGCCACGTGATCACTGCATGATCAGTCATCTGATCAGTGCGTGATCAGTCCCATGAACAGTGTATGATCATCCACATAATCAGTGCCTGATTGCCATGTGATCAGTGCATGATCAGCCACGTAATCAGTGTGTGATCAGCCACGTGATCAGTGCATGACCAGCCACGTATTCAGTGCAAGCACAGTCAGGTGGTCAGTGTATGATCAGCGACGGGATCAGTGCATGTGCAGTCACGTTATCAGTGTATGATCAGCCACGTGATCAGTGCATGATCAGCCACGTGATGAGTGCATGATCTGCAAAGTAATTAGTGCATGATCAGCCACGTGATCAGTGCATGTTCAGGCACGTGATCAGTGCATGATCAGTCATGTGATCAGTGTATGATCAGCCACGTGATCAGTGCATGATAAGCCACGTAATCCGTGTGTAATCAGCCACGTGATCAGTGCATGATCCACAACGTGATTAGTGCATGATCAGCCACGTGATCAGTGCATGACCAGCCACGTGATCAGTGCAAGCACAGTCAGGTGGTCAGTGTATGATCAGCTTCGTGATCAGTGCATGATCAGCCACTTGATCAGTTCATGATCAGCCACGCGAAGTGTGCATGATCAGTCACGTTATTAGTGTATGATAGCCAGGTTATCAGTGCATGACCAGCCAGGTGATCAGTGCATGATCAGCCACGTGATCAATGCATGATATCCACGTGATCAGTGCATGATCAGTCACGAGATCGGGGAATGTTCAACCACGTGATCAATGAATGATAGCCACCAGATCAGTGCATGATCAGCCACGTGATCAGTGCATGACCAGACACGTGATCAGTGCAAGCACAGTCACGTGATCAGTGTATGATCAGCTTCGTGATCAGTGCATGATCAGCCACGTGATCAGTGCATGATCAGGCACGTGAAGAGTGCATGATCAGTCACGTGATCAGTGTATGATAGTCAGGTGATCAGTGCATGACTAGCCTAGTGATCAGTGCATGAACTGCCACGTGATCAGTGCATGATCAGGTACGTGATCACTGTATGATCAGCGACGTGATCAGGGCATGTGCAGTCAGGTTATCAGTGTATGATCATCCACGTGATCAGTGCATGATAGCCAAGTGATAAATGCATGATAGGTACATGATCAGTGCATGCTCAGTTACATGATCAGTGCATGATCAGTTACAGGATCAGTGAATGGGCAGTCACGTGATCAGTTTATGATCAGCCACGTGATCAGTGCATGATAAGCAATGTGATTAGTGCATGATCAGCCACGTGATCAGAGTATGAAAAGACATGTGATCAGTGCATGATCAGCCACGTGATCAGAGTATGATCAGCCACGTGATCAGTGTATGATCAACTTCATGATCAGTGCATGATTAGTTACATGATCAATGTATGATTAGCCACGTGATTAGTGCATGATTCCCAACGTGGTTAGTGCATGATCAGTAACGTGACCAGTGCATGATCAGCCACGTGATCAGTGCATGATCACCCACATGATCAGTGCATGATCAGCCACGGGATCAGTGCATTCACGGTCACGTGTTCAGTGTATGAACAGCTTCGTGATCAGTGCATAATCAGCCACGTTTTCAGTGCATGATCAGGCACGAGAAGAGTGCATGATCAGTCATGTGATCAGTGTATGATAGCCAGGTTATCAGCGCATGATCAGCCACGTGATCAGTGCATGATCAGCCATGTGATCAGTGCATGCACAATTACGTGATCAGTGTATGATCAGCTTCATGATTAGTGCATGATCAGCCACGTGATCAGTGCATGCACAGTCATGTGATCAGTGCATGCAGTCACGTGATCAGTGTATGATCAGCCTCGTGATCAGAGTATGATCAGCCACGTGACCAGAGTATGATCAGCCACGTGATTAGTGCATGATCAGCAATGTGATCAGTGCATGCACAGTCCAGTGGTCAGTGTATGATCAGCTTTGTGATCAGTGCATATTCAGCAACGTGATTAGTGCATAATCAGCCACGTTTTCAGTGCATGATCAGGCACGTGAAGAGGGCATGATCATTCATGGGATCAGTGTATGGTAGCCATGTTATCAGCGTGTGATCAGCCACGTGATCAGTGCATGATCAACCATGTGATCAGTGCATGCACAGTCACGTGATCAGTGCATGCACAGTCATGTGATCAGTGCATGCAGTCACGTGATAAGTGTATGATCAGCCTTGTGATCAGAGTATGATCAGCCACCTGATCAGTGCATGATCAGCCACCTGATCAGTGCATGATCAGCCACGTGATCACTGTATGATCAGCCACGTGATCAGTGCATGATATCCACGTGACCAGTGCATGATAGCCACGTGATCACTGCATGATCAGTCATCTGATCAGTGCGTGATCAGTCCCATGAACAGTGTATGATCATCCACATAATCAGTGCATGATTGCCATGTGATCAGTGCATGATCAACCACTTTATCAGTGATTGATCAGCCACATGATCAGTGCACGTTCAGTCACGTGATCAGTGTATGATCATGCACATGATAAGTGCATGCACAGTCATGTGTTAAGTGAATGATAGCCATGTGACCAGTGCATGATCCGTCACGCGATCAGTGTATGATCATCCACGAGAACAGTGCCTGCTGAATCACGTGACCAGGGCCTACTGAGCCTCGTGATTCCTGTCTGCTGTGCTGCTTGACAATTGCCAGCTTAGCCGTCTGATTCCTGCCTGTTCACCTGCTTGATTATTCCCAGCTGAGAAGCATGATTCATCACAGCTGAGGTCCATGATTATTGCCTGCTGATTGCGTGATTTGTGCCTGCTCAGCCCTTTGGTTATTGCCTCCTGAGGCACATCATCTGTGCATGATAGCCACGTGATCAGTTCATGATCAGTCACATGATCAGCACCATTCAGACAGGAGATCACTGAATGCTAAGTCACGTGATCAGTTCATGATCAGCCATGTGATTATTGCATGATCAGCCACGGGATCAGTGCATGATCAGCCACGTAATCAGTGTGTGATCAGCTACGTGATCAGTGCATGACCAGCCACGTGATCAGTGCATGCTCAGCCACGTGATCAGTGCAAGCACAGTCACGAGATCAGTGTATGATCAGCTTCGCGATCAGTGCATGATCAGCCAGGTGATCAGTGCATGATCAGGCACGTGAAGAGTGCATGATCAGTCACGTGATCAGTGCATGATATCCACGTGATCAGTGCATGATCAGTCACGTGATCGGGGTATGAGCAACCACGTGTTCAATGAATGATAGCCACCAGATCAGTGCATGATCAGTCACGTGATCAGTGCATGATATGTCACTTGATCAGTGTATGATATCCACGTGATCATTTCATGCGCAGTCATGTCATCAGTGCACGATAGCTACGTGATCAGTGAATGATCAACCACGTGATGTGTGCAAGATCACCAAGTGATCAGTGCATGATTAGTTACGTGATCAATGTATGATTAGCCACGTGATCAGTGCATGATAGCCACCTGATCAGTGCATGATCAGTCACGTGATCATGGCATTCGCAGTCATGTGATCAGTGCATGACCGCTACGCAATCAGTGCATAATCAGTAAATGATCAGTGCATGATATATACGTGATCAGTGCATGATCAGCCACGTGATCAGTGTATGATCAGCCACGTGATCAGTGTATGATCAGCCACGTGATCAGTGCATGATCAGCCACGTGATCACTGTATGATCAGCCACGTGATCAGTGCATGTGCAGTCACGTGATCAGTGTATGATCAGCCACCTGATCATTGCATGATAGCTAAGTGATCAATGCATGATAGCTACCTGATCGGTGCATGCTCAGTTACATGATCAGTGCTTGATAAGCCACGTGATCAGTGCATGATAGCCACGTGACCAGTGCATGATAGCCACGTGATCACTGCATGATCAGTCATCTGATCAGTGCGTGATCAGTCCCGTGAACAGTGTATGATCATCCACATAATCAGTGCCTGATTCTCATGTGATCAGTGCATGATCAACCACTTTATCAGTGATTGATCAGCCACATGATCAGTGCATGTTCAGTCACGTGATCAGTGTATGATCATCCACATGATAAGTGCATGCACAGTCATGTGATAAGTGAATGATTGCCATGAGATCAGTGCATGATCCGTCACGTGATCAGTGTATGTTCATCCACGAGAACAGTGCCTGCTGAATCACGTGACCAGGGCCTACTGAGCCTCGTGATTCCTGTCTGCTGTGCTGCTTGACAATTGCCAGCTTAGCCGTCTGATTCCTGCCTGTTCACCTGCTTGATTATTCCCAGCTGAGAAGCATGATTCATCACAGCTGAGGTCCATGATTATTGCCTGCTGATTGCGTGATTTGTGCCTGCTCAGCCCTTTGGTTATTGCCTCCTGAGGCACATCATCTGTGCATGATAGCCAGGTGATCAGTTCATGATCAGTCACATGATCAGCACCATTCAGACAGGAGATCACTGCATGCTAAGTCACATGATCAGTTCATGATTAGCCATGTGATTATTGCATGATCAGCCACGTGATCAGTGCATGATCATCCACGTGATTATTGCATGCACAATCAACTATCAGTGCATGATAGCCACGGGATCTGTGCATGATCAGTCACGTGATCAGTGTATGATCAGCCACGTGATCAGTGCATGATAGCCAAGTGATCATTTCCTACAGTTAGGTGATCACTGCATGCGCAGTCACCGGATAAGTGCATGATGTGCACTTATGCACAGCCATGTGATCAGTGCATGACCAGTCACGTGATCAGTGTATGATCAGCCACGTGATCAGTTCATTATAGCCAAGTGATCAATGCATGATAGCTACGTGATCCGTGCATGCTCAGTTACATGATCAGTGCTTGATCAGCCACGTGATCAGTGCATGATAGCAAAGTGATCATTGCCTCCAGTTACCTGACCAGTGCATGCACAGTCACGTGATCAGTGCGTGATAGCCAAGTGATCATTGCCTCCAGTTACGTGACCAGTGCATGCACAGTCACGTGATCAGTGTATGATCAGCCACGTGATCAGTGCATGATAGACAAGTGATCAATGCATAACAGGTACATGATCGGTGCATGCTCAGTTACATGATCAGTGTATGATCAGTTACAGGATCAGTGCATGGGCAGTCAGGTGATCTGTGTATTATCAGCCACTTGATCAGTGCATGATAGGAACCTGATCAGTGCATGATAAGCAACGTGATCAGGGCATGATCAGCCACGTGATCAGTGTATGATCAGCCACGTGATGAGTGCATGATCCCCAACGTGATTAGTGCATGATCAGCCACGTGATAAATGTATGATCAGCCACGTGATTAGTGTATGCTCAGCCACGTGATTAGTGCATGATTCCCAACGTGGTTAGTGCATGATCAGTAACGTGATCAGTGCATGATCACCCACATGATCAGTGCATGATCAGCCACGGGATCAGTGCATTCACGGTCACGTGTTCAGTGTATGATCAGCTTCGTGATCAGTGCATAATCAGCCACGTTTTCAGTGCATGATCAGGCACGTGAAGAGTGCATGATCAGTCATGTGATCAGTGTATGATAGCCAGGTTATCAGCGCATGATCAGCCACGTGATCAGTGCATGATCAGCCATGTGATCAGTGCATGCACAATTACGTGATCAGTGTATGACCAGCTTCATGATTAGTGCATGATCAGCCACGTGATCAGTGCATGCACAGTCATGTGATCAGTGCATGCAGTCACGTGATCAGTGTATGATCAGCCTCGTGATCAGAGTATGATCAGCCACGTGATCAGAGTATGATCAGCCACGTGATTAGTGCATGATCAGCAATGTGATCAGTGCATGCACAGTCCAGTGGTCAGTGTATGATCAGCTTTGTGATCAGTGCATATTCAGCAACGTGATTAGTGCATAATCAGCCACGTTTTCAGTGCATGATCAGGCACGTGAAGAGGGCATGATCATTCATGTGATCAGTGTATGGTAGCCATGTTATCAGCGTGTGATCAGCCACGTGATCAGTGCATGATCAACCATGTGATCAGTGCATGCACAGTCACGTGATCAGTGCATGCACAGTCATGTGATCAGTGCATGCAGTCACGTGATAAGTGTATGAACAGCCTTGTGATCAGAGTATGATCAGCCACCTGATCAGTGCATGATCAGCCACCTGATCAGTGCATGATCAGCCACTTGATCAGTGCATGATCAGCCACGTGATCACTGTATGATCAGCCACGTGATCAGTGCATGATAGCCACGTGACCAGTGCATGATAGCCACGTGATCACTGCATGATCAGTCATCTGATCAGTGCGTGATCAGTCCCATGAACAGTGTATGATCATCCACATAATCAGTGCCTGATTGCCATGTGATCAGTGCATGATCAGCCACGTAATCAGTGTGTGATCAGCCACGTGATCAGTGCATGACCAGCCACGTATTCAGTGCAAGCACAGTCAGGTGGTCAGTGTATGATCAGCGACGGGATCAGTGCATGTGCAGTCACGTTATCAGTGTATGATCAGCCACGTGATCAGTGCATGATCAGCCACGTGATGAGTGCATGATCTGCAAAGTAATTAGTGCATGATCAGCCACGTGATCAGTGCATGTTCAGGCACGTGATCAGTGCATGATCAGTCATGTGATCAGTGTATGATCAGCCACGTGATCAGTGCATGATAAGCCACGTAATCCGTGTGTAATCAGCCACGTGATCAGTGCATGATCCACAACGTGATTAGTGCATGATCAGCCACGTGATCAGTGCATGACCAGCCACGTGATCAGTGCAAGCACAGTCAGGTGGTCAGTGTATGATCAGCTTCGTGATCAGTGCATGATCAGCCACTTGATCAGTTCATGATCAGCCACGCGAAGTGTGCATGATCAGTTACGTGATTAGTGTATGATATCCAGGTTATCAGTGCATGACCAGCCAGGTGATCAGTGCATGATGAGCCACGTGATCAATGCATGATATCCACGTGATCAGTGCATGATCAGTCACGAGATCGGGGAATGTTCAACCACGTGATCAATGAATGATAGCCACCAGATCAGTGCATGATCAGCCACGTGATCAGTGCATGACCAGCCACGTGATCAGTGCAAGCACAGTCACGTGATCATGTGTATGATCAGCTTCGTGATCAGTGCATGATCAGCCACGTGATCAGTGCATGATCAGGCACGTGAAGAGTGCATGATCAGTCACGTGATCAGTGTATGATAGTCAGGTGATCAGTGCATGACTAGCCTAGTGATCAGTGCATGAACTGCCACGTGATCAGTGCATGATCAGGTACGTGATCACTGTATGATCAGCGACGTGATCAGGGCATGTGCAGTCAGGTTATCAGTGTATGATCATCCACGTGATCAGTGCATGATAGCCAAGTGATAAATGCATGATAGGTACATGATCAGTGCATGCTCAGTTACATGATCAGTGCATGATCAGTTACAGGATCAGTGAATGGGCAGTCACGTGATCAGTTTATGATCAGCCACGTGATCAGTGCATGATAAGCAATGTGATTAGTGCATGATCAGCCACGTGATCAGAGTATGAAAAGACATGTGATCAGTGCATGATCAGCCACGTGATCAGAGTATGATCAGCCACGTGATCAGTGTATGATCAACTTCATGATCAGTGCATGATTAGTTACATGATCAATGTATGATTAGCCACGTGATTAGTGCATGATTCCCAACGTGGTTAGTGCATGATCAGTAACGTGACCAGTGCATGATCAGCCACGTGATCAGTGCATGATCACCCACATGATCAGTGCATGATCAGCCACGGGATCAGTGCATTCACGGTCACGTGTTCAGTGTATGAACAGCTTCGTGATCAGTGCATAATCAGCCACGTTTTCAGTGCATGATCAGGCACGAGAAGAGTGCATGATCAGTCATGTGATCAGTGTATGATAGCCAGGTTATCAGCGCATGATCAGCCACGTGATCAGTGCATGATCAGCCATGTGATCAGTGCATGCACAATTACAGTGATCAGTGTATGATCAGCTTCATGATTAGTGCATGATCAGCCACGTGATCAGTGCATGCACAGTCATGTGATCAGTGCATGCAGTCACGTGATCAGTGTATGATCAGCCTCGTGATCAGAGTATGATCAGCCACGTGACCAGAGTATGATCAGCCACGTGATTAGTGCATGATCAGCAATGTGATCAGTGCATGCACAGTCCAGTGGTCAGTGTATGATCAGCTTTGTGATCAGTGCATATTCAGCAACGTGATTAGTGCATAATCAGCCACGTTTTCAGTGCATGATCAGGCACGTGAAGAGGGCATGATCATTCATGGGATCAGTGTATGGTAGCCATGTTATCAGCGTGTGATCAGCCACGTGATCAGTGCATGATCAACCATGTGATCAGTGCATGCACAGTCACGTGATCAGTGCATGCACAGTCATGTGATCAGTGCATGCAGTCACGTGATAAGTGTATGATCAGCCTTGTGATCAGAGTATGATCAGCCACCTGATCAGTGCATGATCAGCCACCTGATCAGTGCATGATCAGCCACGTGATCACTGTATGATCAGCCACGTGATCAGTGCATGATATCCACGTGACCAGTGCATGATAGCCACGTGATCACTGCATGATCAGTCATTGATCAGTGCGTGATCAGTCCCAATGAACAGTGTATGATCATCCACATAATCAGTGCATGATTGCCATGTGATCAGTGCATGATCAACCACTTATCAGTGATTGATCAGCCACATGATCAGTGCACGTCAGTCACGTGATCAGTGTATGATCATGCACATGATAAGTGCATGCACAGTCATGTGTTTAAGTGAATGATAGCCATGTGACCAGTGCATGATCCGTCACGCGATCAGTGTATGTTCATCCACGAGAACAGTGCCTGCTGAATCACGTGACCAGGGCCTACTGAGCCTCGTGATTCCTGTCTGCTGTGCTGCTTGACAATTGCCAGCTTAGCCGTCTGATTCCTGCCTGTTCACCTGCTTGATTATTCCCAGCTGAGAAGCATGATTCATCACAGCTGAGGTCCATGATTATTGCCTGCTGATTGCGTGATTTGTGCCTGCTCAGCCCTTTGGTTATTGCCGTCCTGAGGCACATCATCTGTGCATGATAGCCACGTATCAGTTCATGATCAGTCACATGATCAGCACCATTCAGACAGGAGATCACTGAATGCTAAGTCACGTGATCAGTTCATGATCAGCCATGGTGATTTATTGCTTGATCAGCCACGGGATCAGTGCATGATCAGCACGTAATCAGTGTGTGATCAGCTACGTGATCAGTGCATGACCAGCCACGTGATCAGTGCATGCTCAGCCACGTGATCAGTGCAAGCACAGTCACGAGATCAGTGTATGATCAGCTTCCGAATCAGTGCATGATCAGCCAGGTGATCAGTGCATGATCAGGCACGTGAAGAGTGCATGATCAGTCACGTGATCAGTGCATGATATCCACGTGATCAGTGCATGATCAGTCACGTGATCGGGGTATGAGCAACACGTGTTCAATGAATGATAGCCACCAGAGATCAGTGCATGATCAGTCACGTGATCAGTGCATGATATGTCACTTGATCAGTGTATGATATCCACTGATCAGTGCACGATCAGTCACGTGATCAGTGCATGACCAACCACGTGGATCATGCAAGCACAGTCACGTGATCAGTGTATGATCAGCTTCGTGATCAGTGCATGATCAGCCACGTGATCAGTGCATGATCTGCCACGTGATCATGCATGATCAGGCGACGTGATCAGTGCATGTGCAGTCAGGTTATCAGTGTATGATCAGCCACGTGATCAGTGCATGATAGCCAAGTGATCAATGCATGATAGGTACATGATCGGTGCATGCTCAGTTACATGATCAGTGCATGATCAGTTACAGGATCAGTGCATGAGCAGTCACGTGATCAGTTTATGATCAGCCACGTGATCAGTGCATGATAGGAACCTGATCAGTGCATGATAAGCAACGTGATTAGTGCATGATCAGCCACGTGTTCAGTGTATTTTCAGCGACGTGATGAGTGCATGATCTCCAAACGTGATTAGTGCATGATCAGCCACGTGATCAGTGTATGATCAGCCACGTGATGAGTGCATGATCCCCAACGTGATTAGTTCATGATCAGCCACGTGATCAGTGTATGATCAGCCACGTGATCAGTGCATGATCAGCCACGTGATCAGTGTATGATCAGCCACGTGATCAGTGCATGAGCAGCCACGTGATCAGTGCGTGATATCCACGTGATCAGTGCATGATCAGTCACGTGATCGGGGTATGATCAACCACGTGATCAATGAATGATAGCCAAACAGATCAGTGCAATGATCAGTCACGTGTCCGTGCATGATCAGTCACGTGATAAGTGTATGATCAGCCACGTGAAAAGTGCCTGCTGAGTCACATGACCAGGACCTACTGAGCTGCGTGATGCCTCTCTGCTGAGCTGCTTGACAATTGCCAGCTGAGCTGTGTGATTCCTGCCTGCTCATCTGCTTGACAATTGCCAGCTGAGCCGTCTGATTCCTGCCTATTCAGTTGCTTGATGTTTGCCAGCTGAGCTGCATCATTCATCACAGATGAGGTCCATGATTATTGCCTGCTGATTGTGTGATTCGTGCCTGCTCGGCTCTTTGGTTATTGCCTCCTGAGGCACATCATCAGTCCATGATAGCCACGTGATCAGCTCATGATCAGTCACATGATCAGCACCATTCAGACACGAGATCACTGCATGCTAAGTCACGTGATCAGTTCATGATCAGCTATGTGATTAGTGCATGATCAGCCACGTGATAAGTGCATGATCATCCACGTGATTATTGCATGCACAATCAAGTAATCAGTGCATGATAGCCAGGTGATCTGTGCATGATCAGTCACGTGATCAGTGTATGATCAGCCACGTGATCAGTGCAGGATAGCCACGTGACCAGTACACGATTAATCAGTGCATGATCATCCACGTGATCAGTGCATGCACAGTCAAGTGATCAGTGCATGCAGTCACGTGATCAGTGTATAATCAGCTTCGTGATAAGAGTATGATAAGCCACGTGATCAGTGCATGATCAGCCACGTGATCAGAGTATGATCAGCCACGTGATCAGTGCATGATCAGCCACGTGATCAGAGTATGATCAGCCACGTGATCAGTGCATGATCAGCCACGTGATCAGTGCATTATTAGCAACGTGATCAGTGCATGATCAGCCAAGTGAGAAGTGCATGCACAGTCCCGTGGTCAGTGTATGATCAGCTTCGTGATCAGAGTATGATCAGCCACGTGATCAGTGCATGATCAGCCACGTGATCAGAGTATGATCAGCCACGTGATCAATGTATGATCAGCCACGTGATTGGTGCATGATCAGCAACGTGATCAGCGCATGATCAGCCAAGTGAGAAGTGCATGCACAGTCCCGTGGTCAGTGCATGATCATCAACGTGATCAGTGCATGATCAGCCAAGTGATCAGTGCATGCACAGTCCCGAGGTCAGTGTATGATCAGCTTCGTGATCAGAGTATGATCAGCCACGTGATCAGTGCATGATCAGCCACGTGATCAGAGTATCATCAGCCACGTGATCAGTTTATGATCAGCCACGTGATCAGTGCATGATCCCCAACATGATTAGTGCATGATAGCCACGTGATCAGTGCATGATAGACATGTGATCAGTGCAGGATAGCTACGTGATCAGTGCATGATCAGCCACGGAATCACTGCATGATAGCCACCTGACCAGTGCATGATCAGCAAGAGGATTAGTGCATGATCTGCCACGTGATCAGTGCATGATCAGCTACGTGATCACTGTATGATCAGCGACGGGATCAGTGCATGTGCAGTCACGTTATCAGTGTATGATCAGCCACGTGATCAGTGCATGATAGCCAAGTGATCAATGCATGATAGGTACATGATCGGTGCATGCTCAGTTACATGATCAGTGCATGATCAGTTACAGTATCAGTGCATGGGCAGTCACGTGATCAGTTTATGATCAGCCACGTTATCAGTGCATGATAGGAACCTGATCAGTGCATGATAGGCAACGTGATTAGTGCATGATCAGCCCGTGTTCAGTGTATGTTCAGCGACGTGATGAGTGCATGATCTCCAACGTGATTAGTGCATGATCAGCCACGTGATCAGTGTATGATCAGCCACGTGATGAGTGCATGATTCCCAACGTGATTAGTTCATGATCAGCCACGTGATCAGTGTATGATCAGCCACGTGATCAGTGCATGATCAGCCACGTGATCAGTGTATGATCAGCCACGTGATCAGTGCATGAGCAGCCACGTGATCAGTGTGTGATATCCACGTGATCAGTGCATGATCAGTCACGTGATCGGGGTATGATCAACCACGTGATCAATGAATGATAGCCAACAGATCAGTGCATGATCAGTCACGTGATCAGTGTATGATCAGCCACGTGAAAAGTGCCTGCTGAGTCACATGACCAGGACCTACTGAGCTTCGTGATGCCTCTCTGCTGAGCTGCTTGACAATTGCCAGCTGAGCTGCGTGATTCCTGCCTGCTCATCTGCTTGACAATTGCCAGCTGAGCCGTCTGATTCCTGCCTATTCAGTTGCTTGATGTTTGCCAGCTGAGCTGCATCATTCATCACAGATGAGGTCCATGATTATTGCCTGCTGATTGTGTGATTCGTGCCTGCTCGGCTCTTTGGTTATTGCCTCCTGAGGCACATCATCAGTCCATGATAGCCACGTGATCAGCTCATGATCAGTCACATGATCAGCACCATTCAGACACGAGATCACTGCATGCTAAATCACGTGATCAGTTCATGATCAGCTATGTGATTAGTGCATGATCAGCCACGTGATAAGTGCATGATCATCCACGTGATTATTGCATGCACAATCAAGTAATCAGTGCATGATAGCCAGGTGATCTGTGCATGATCAGTCACGTGATCAGTGTATGATCAGCCACGTGATCAGTGCAGGATAGCCACGTGACCAGTACACGATTAATCAGTGCATGATCATCCACGTGATCAGTGCATGCACAGTCAAGTGATCAGTGCATGCAGTCACGTGATCAGTGTATAATCAGCTTCGTGATAAGAGTATGATAAGCCACGTGATCAGTGCATGATCAGCCACGTGATCAGAGTATGATCAGCCACGTGATCAGTGCATGATCAGCCACGTGATCAGAGTATGATCAGCCACGTGATCAGTGCATGATCAGCCACGTGATCAGTGCATTATTAGCAACGTGATCAGTGTATGATCAGCCACGTGATCAGTGTATGATCAGCCACGTGATCAGTGCATGATCAGCCACGTGATCAGTGCATGATCAGCCACGTGATCAGTGCATGATCAGCACGTGATCAGAGTATGATCAGCCACGTGATCAGTGCATGATCAGCCACGTGATCAGTGCATTATTAGCAACGTGATCAGTGTATGATCAGCCCACGTGCGTGATCAGATGCCATGATCAGCCACGTGATCAGTGCATGATCAGCCACGTGATCAGAGTATGATCAGCACGTGATCAATGTATGATCAGCCACGTGATTGGTGCATGATCAGCAACGTGATCCGTGCATGATCAGCCAAGTGAGAAGTGCATGCACAGTCCCGTGGTCAGTGCATGATTAGCAACGTGATCAGTGCATGATCAGCCAAGTGATCAGTGCATGCACAGTCCCGAGGTCAGGTGTATGATCAGCTTCGTGATCAGAGTTATGATCAGCCACGTGATCAGTGCATGATTCAGCCACGTGATCAGAAGTATAATCGCCACGTGATCAGTTTATGATCAGCCACGTGATCAGTGCATGATCCCCAACATGATTAGTGCATGATAGCCACGTGATCAGTGCATGATAGACATGTGATCAGTGCAGGATAGCTACGTGATCAGTGCATGATCAGCCACGGAATCACTGCATGATAGCCACCTGACCAGTGCATGATCAGCAAGAGGATTAGTGCATGATCTGCCACGTGATCAGTGCATGATCAGCTACGTGATCACTGTATGATCAGCGACGGGATCAGTGCATGTGCAGTCAGGTTATCAGTGTATGATCAGCCACGTGATCAGTGCATGATAGCCAAGTGATCAATGCATGATAGGTACATGATCGGTGCATGCTCAGTTACATGATCAGTGCATGATCAGTTACAGTATCAGTGCATGAGCAGTCACGTGATCAGTTTATGATCAGCCACGTGATCAGTGCATGATAGGAACCTGATCAGTGCATGATAAGCAACGTGATTAGTGCATGATCAGCCACGTGTTCAGTGTATGTTCAGCGACGTGATGAGTGCATGATCTCCAACGTGATTAGTGCATGATCAGCCACGTGATCAGTGTATGATCAGCCACGTGATGAGTGCATGATCCCCAACGTGATTAGTTCATGATCAGCCACGTGATCAGTGTATGATCAGCCACGTGATCAGTGCATGATCAGCCACGTGATCAGTGTATGATCAGCCACGTGATCAGTGCATGAGCAGCCACATGATCAGTGCGTGATATCCACGTGATCAGTGCATGATCAGTCACGTGATCGGGGTATGATCAACCACGTGATCAATGAATGATAGCCAACAGATCAGTGCATGATCAGTCACGTGATCCGTGCATGATCAGTCACGTGATAGTGTATGATCAGCCACGTGAAAAGTGCCTGCTGAGTCACATGACCAGGACCTACTGAGCTGTCGTGATGCCTCTCTGCTGAGCTGCTTGACAATTGCCAGCTGAGCTGTGTGATTCCTGCCTGCTCATCTGCTTGACAATTGCCAGCTGAGCCGTCTGATTCCTGCCTATTCAGTTGCTTGATGTTTGCCAGCTGAGCTGCATCATTCATCACAGATGAGGTCCATGATTATTGCCTGCTGATTGTGTGATTCGTGCCTGCTCGGCTCTTTGGTTATTGCCTCCTGAGGCACATCATCAGTCCATGATAGCCACGTGATCAGCTCATGATCAGTCACATGATCAGCACCATTCAGACACGAGATCACTGCATGCTAATCACGTGATCAGTTCATGATCAGCTATGTGATTAGTGCATGATCAGCCACGTGATAAGTGCATGATCATCCACGTGATTATTGCATGCACAATCAAGTAATCAGTGCATGATAGCCAGGTGATCTGTGCATGATCAGTCACGTGATCAGTGTATGATCAGCCACGTGATCAGTGCAGGATAGCCACGTGACCAGTACACGATTAATCAGTGCATGATCATCCACGTGATCAGTGCATGCACAGTCAAGTGATCAGTGCATGCAGTCACGTGATCAGTGTATAATCAGCTTCGTGATAAGAGTATGATAAGCCACGTGATCAGTGCATGATCAGCCACGTGATCAGAGTATGATCAGCCACGTGATCAGTGCATGATCAGCCACGTGATCAGAGTATGATCAGCCACGTGATCAGTGCATGATCAGCCACGTGATCAGTGCATTATTAGCAACGTGATCACTGCATGATCAGCCAAGTGAGAAGTGCATGCACAGTCCCGTGGTCAGTGTATGATCAGCTTCGTGATCAGAGTATGATCAGCCACGTGATCAGTGCATGATCAGCCACGTGATCAGAGTATGATCAGCCACGTGATCAATGTATGATCAGCCACGTGATTGGTGCATGATCAGCAACGTGATCAGCGCATGATCAGCCAAGTGAGAAGTGCATGCACAGTCCCGTGGTCAGTGCATGATCAGCAACGTGATCAGTGCATGATCAGCCAAGTGATCAGTGCATGCACAGTCCCGAGGTCAGTGTATGATCAGCTTCGTGATCAGAGTATGATCAGCCACGTGATCAGTGCATGATCAGCCACGTGATCAGAGTATCATCAGCCACGTGATCAGTTTATGATCAGCCACGTGATCAGTGCATGATCCCCAACATGATTAGTGCATGATAGCCACGTGATCAGTGCATGATAGACATGTGATCAGTGCAGGATAGCTACGTGATCAGTGCATGATCAGCCACGGAATCACTGCATGATAGCCACCTGACCAGTGCATGATCAGCAAGAGGATTAGTGCATGATCTGCCACGTGATCAGTGCATGATCAGCTACGTGATCACTGTATGATCAGCGACGGGATCAGTGCATGTGCAGTCACGTTATCAGTGTATGATCAGCCACGTGATCAGTGCATGATAGCCAAGTGATCAATGCATGATAGGTACATGATCGGTGCATGCTCAGTTACATGATCAGTGCATGATCAGTTACAGTATCAGTGCATGGGCAGTCACGTGATCAGTTTATGATCAGCCACGTGATCAGTGCATGATAGGAACCTGATCAGTGCATGATAGGCAACGTGATTAGTGCATGATCAGCCACGTGTTCAGTGTATGTTCAGCGACGTGATGAGTGCATGATCTCCAACGTGATTAGTGCATGATCAGCCACGTGATCAGTGTATGATCAGCCACGTGATGAGTGCATGATCCCCAACGTGATTAGTTCATGATCAGCCACGTGATCAGTGTATGATCAGCCACGTGATCAGTGCATGATCAGCCACGTGATCAGTGTATGATCAGCCACGTGATCAGTGCATGAGCAGCCACGTGATCAGTGTGTGATATCCACGTGATCAGTGCATGATCAGTCACGTGATCGGGGTATGATCAACCACGTGATCAATGAAGATAGCCAACAGATCAGTGCATGATCAGTCACGTGATCAGTGTATGATCAGCCACGTGAAAAGTGCCTGCTGAGTCACATGACCAGGACCTACTGAGCTTCGTGATGCCTCTCTGCTGAGCTGCTTGACAATTGCCAGCTGAGCTGCGTGATTCCTGCCTGCTCATCTGCTTGACAATTGCCAGCTGAGCCGTCTGATTCCTGCCTATTCAGTTGCTTGATGTTTGCCAGCTGAGCTGCATCATTCATCACAGATGAGGTCCATGATTATTGCCTGCTGATTGTGTGATTCGTGCCTGCTCGGCTCTTTGGTTATTGCCTCCTGAGGCACATCATCAGTCCATGATAGCCACGTGATCAGCTCATGATCAGTCACATGATCAGCACCATTCAGACACGAGATCACTGCATGCTAAATCACGTGATCAGTTCATGATCAGCTATGTGATTAGTGCATGATCAGCCACGTGATAAGTGCATGATCATCCACGTGATTATTGCATGCACAATCAAGTAATCAGTGCATGATAGCCAGGTGATCTGTGCATGATCAGTCACGTGATCAGTGTATGATCAGCCACGTGATCAGTGCAGGATAGCCACGTGACCAGTACACGATTAATCAGTGCATGATCATCCACGTGATCAGTGCATGCACAGTCAAGTGATCAGTGCATGCAGTCACGTGATCAGTGTATAATCAGCTTCGTGATAAGAGTATGATAAGCCACGTGATCAGTGCATGATCAGCCACGTGATCAGAGTATGATCAGCCACGTGATCAGTGCATGATCAGCCACGTGATCAGAGTATGATCAGCCACGTGATCAGTGCATGATCAGCCACGTGATCAGTGCATTATTAGCAACGTGATCAGTGCATGATCAGCCAAGTGAGAAGTGCATGCACAGTCCCGTGGTCAGTGTATGATCAGCTTCGTGATCAGAGTATGATCAGCCACGTGATCAGTGCATGATCAGCCACGTGATCAGAGTATGATCAGCCACGTGATCAATGTATGATCAGCCACGTGATTGGTGCATGATCAGCAACGTGATCAGCGCATGATCAGCCAAGTGAGAAGTGCATGCACAGTCCCGTGGTCAGTGCATGATCAGCAACGTGATCAGTGCATGATCAGCCAAGTGATCAGTGCATGCACAGTCCCGAGGTCAGTGTATGATCAGCTTCGTGATCAGAGTATGATCAGCCACGTGATCAGTGCATGATCAGCCACGTGATCAGAGTATCATCAGCCACGTGATCAGTTTATGATCAGCCACGTGATCAGTGCATGATCCCCAACATGATTAGTGCATGATAGCCACGTGATCAGTGCATGATAGACATGTGATCAGTGCAGGATAGCTACGTGATCAGTGCATGATCAGCCACGGAATCACTGCATGATAGCCACCTGACCAGTGCATGATCAGCAAGAGGATTAGTGCATGATCTGCCACGTGATCAGTGCATGATCAGCTACGTGATCACTGTATGATCAGCGACGGGATCAGTGCATGTGCAGTCACGTTATCAGTGTATGATCAGCCACGTGATCAGTGCATGATAGCCAAGTGATCAATGCATGATAGGTACATGATCGGTGCATGCTCAGTTACATGATCAGTGCATGATCAGTTACAGTATCAGTGCATGGGCAGTCACGTGATCAGTTTATGATCAGCCACGTGATCAGTGCATGATAGGAACCTGATCAGTGCATGATAGGCAACGTGATTAGTGCATGATCAGCCACGTGTTCAGTGTATGTTCAGCGACGTGATGAGTGCATGATCTCCAACGTGATTAGTGCATGATCAGCCACGTGATCAGTGTATGATCAGCCACGTGATGAGTGCATGATCCCCAACGTGATTAGTTCATGATCAGCCACGTGATCAGTGTATGATCAGCCACGTGATCAGTGCATGATCAGCCACGTGATCAGTGTATGATCAGCCACGTGATCAGTGCATGAGCAGCCACGTGATCAGTGTGTGATATCCACGTGATCAGTGCATGATCAGTCACGTGATCGGGGTATGATCAACCACGTGATCAATGAATGATAGCCAACAGATCAGTGCATGATCAGTCACGTGATCAGTGTATGATCAGCCACGTGAAAAGTGCCTGCTGAGTCACATGACCAGGACCTACTGAGCTTCGTGATGCCTCTCTGCTGAGCTGCTGACAATTGCCAGCTGAGCTGCGTGATTCCTGCCTGCTCATCTGCTTGACAATTGCCAGCTGAGCCGTCTGATTCCTGCCTATTCAGTTGCTTGATGTTTGCCAGCTGAGCTGCATCATTCATCACAGATGAGGTCCATGATTATTGCCTGCTGATGTGTGATTCGTGCCTGCTCGGCTCTTTGGTTATTGCCTCCTGAGGCACATCATCAGTCCATGATAGCCACGTGATCAGCTCATGATCAGTCACATGATCAGCACCATTCAGACACGAGATCACTGCATGCTAAATCACGTGATCAGTTCATGATCAGCTATGTGATTAGTGCATGATCAGCCACGTGATAAGTGCATGATCATCCACGTGATTATTGCATGCACAATCAAGTAATCAGTGCATGATAGCCAGGTGATCTGTGCATGATCAGTCACGTGATCAGTGTATGATCAGCCACGTGATCAGTGCAGGATAGCCACGTGACCAGTACACGATTAATCAGTGCATGATCATCCACGTGATCAGTGCATGCACAGTCAAGTGATCAGTGCATGCAGTCACGTGATCAGTGTATAATCAGCTTCGTGATAAGAGTATGATAAGCCACGTGATCAGTGAATGATCAGCCACGTGATCAGAGTATGATCAGCCACGTGATCAGTGCATGATCAGCCACGTGATCAGGAGTATGATCGCAGCCACGTGATCAGTGCCATGATCAGCCACGTGATCAGTGCATTATTAGCAACGTGATCACTGCATGATCAGCCAAGTGAGAAGTGCATGCACAGTCCCGTGGTCAGTGTATGATCAGCTTCGTGATCAGAGTATGATCAGCCACGTGATCAGTGCATGAATCAGCCACGTGATCAGAGTATGATCAGCCACGTGATCAATGTATGATCAGCCACGTGATTGGGTGCATGATCAAGCAACGTGATCAGCGCATGATCAGCCAAGTGAGAAGTGCATGCACAGTTCCGTGGTCAGTGCATGATCAGCAACGTGATCAGTGGCCATGATCAGCCAAGTGAATCAGTGCATGCACAGTCCCGAGGTCAGTGTATGATCAGCTTCGTGATCAGAGTATGATCAGCCACGTATCAGTGCATGATCAGCCACGTGAATCAGTTTATGATCAGCCACGTGATCAGTAGCATGATCCCCAACTGATTAGTGCATGATAGCCACGTGATCAGTGCATGATAGACATTTATCAGTGCAGGATAGCTACGTGATCAGTGCATGATCAGCCACGGAATCACTGCATGATAGCCACCTGACCAGTGCATGATCAAGCAAGAGGATTAGTGCATGATCTGCCACGTGATCAGTGCATGATCAGCTTACGTGATCACTGTATGATCAGCGCGGGATCCAGTGCATGTGCAGTCAGGTTATCAGTGTATGATCAGCCACGTGATCAGTGCAATGATAGCCAGTGATCAATGCATGATAGGTACATGATCGGTGCATGCTCAGTTACATGATCAGTGCATGATCAGTTACAGTATCAGTGCATGGGCAGTCACGTGATCAGTTTATGATCAGCCACGTGATCAGTGCATGATAGGAACCTGATCAGTGCATGATAGGCAACGTGATTAGTGCATGATCAAGCCACGTGTTCAGTGTATGTTCAGCGACGTGATGAGTGCATGATCTCCAACGTGATTAGTGCATGATCAGCCACGTGAATCAGTGTATGATCAGCCACGTGATGAGTGCATGATCCCCAACGTGATTAGTTCATGATCAGCACGTGATCAGTGTAATGATCAGCCACGTGATCAGTGCATGATCAGCCACGTGATCAGTGTATGATCAGCCACGTGATCAGTGCATGATCAGCCACGTGATCAGTGCGTGATATCCACGTGATCAGTGCATGATCAGTCACGTGATCGGGGTATGATCAACCACGTGATCA
>NW_020868167.1:0-15658 GCF_003369695.1 Bos indicus x Bos taurus
TCAGTGCATGCACAGTCAAGTGGTCAGTGTATTACAGCCATGTGATCAGTGCTGATCAGCCAGGTAAACAGTGCATGATAGCCACCTGACCATTGCATGATCAGCAAACTGGTAAGTGCATGCTAAGACACGTGATCAGTGCATGATCATGCACGTGAAGAGTGCATGATCACTCACGTGATCAGTGGATGATAGCCAGGTTATCAGTGCATGATCAGCCACGTGATCAGTACATGATCAGACAAGTGATCATTGCATGCACAGTCACGTGATCAGTGTATTGATCAGCCTCGTGATCAGTGATGGATCAGCCATGTGATCAGTGCATGAACAGGCCCCGTGATCAGTGCATGATCAGCCTCATGATCAGTGCATGATCAGTCAAGTGATCAGTGCATTATCAGCCACGTGATCAGTGCAAGATCAGCCACGTGATCAGTGCATGATCAGGCACGTGAAGAATGCATGATCAGTCACAAGATCAGTGTATTATAGCCAGCTTAACAGTGCATGATCAGCCACGTGATCAGTGCATGATAGCACGTGATCAGTGCATGATCAGTCACGTGATTAGTACATGATCTGTCACTTGATCAGTGTATAATTTCACGTGATCAGTTCATGCACCGTCATGTGATCAGTGCATGATACGCAACGGATCAGTGCATGCTCAGTCACGTGATTAATGCATGATGAGCCACGTGATCAGTGCATGATAACCACGTAAACAGTGCATTATCAGCCACTTGATCACAGTATGATCAGCCACGTGATCAGTGCATGTGCAGTCACGTGATCAGTGCATGATCAGTCAAGTGATCAGTTCATGCACAGTCACGTGATCACTGTATGCTCAGCCACATGATCAGTGCATGATCATCCACGTGATTAGTGCATGCACAGTCACATTATCAGTGTATGATAGGCATCGTGATCAGTGCATATTTAGTTACGTGATTAATGTATGATAAGCCACGTAATCAGTGCATGATAGCCACGTGATCAGTGCCTGATCAGTCACGTGATCAGTGCATATGCAGTCACGTGATCAGTCTATGATCATCCACGTGACCAGAGTATGATCAGCCACGTGATCAGTGCATGATCAGCCACGTGATCAGTGTATGATCAGCCACGTAATCAGTGTATGATCATCCACGTAATCAGAGTATGATCAGCCACGTGATCAGTGCATGATCAGCCACGTGATCAGTGTATGATCAGCCACGTAATCAGTGTATTATCAGCCACGTGATCAGTGCATGATCCACAACGTGATTGTGCATGATCAGTCATGTGATCAGTGTATGATCAGCCACGTGACCAGTGCATCATCCACAACATGATTAGTGCATGATCAGCCACGTGATCAGTGTATGATAAGCCACGTGATAAGTGCATGATCACCCACGGGATCAGAGCATGTTCAGCCACATGATCAGTGCATGATCAGTCACGTGGTCAGTGTATGATCAGCCACGGGATTAGGCATGATAGCCAGGTGACTAGTGCATGATCAGTCACACGATCAGTGCATGATCAGCCACGGGATCCGGGCATGATTGACATGTGATCAGTGATGAGAGTACGTGATCAGTGCACGATCAGCCACGTGATTCATTGCATCATCCAGCCACGTGATCAGTGCATGCACACTCACATGATCAGTGTATGATAACTTCGTGATCAGTGCATGATCAGCTAAGTGATCAGTGCATGCTCAGTCACATGAATCAGTGCATGTGCAGTCAAGTGATCAGTGCATTGATAAGTCCGTGTTCAGTGCATGATCTGTCACGTGATCAGTGTGTGATCATCCATATGATCAGTGCATGCGCAATATCGAGATCAGTGCATGATAGCGACATGATCACTGCATGATTAGTCACGTAATCTGTTCCAGATCAGCTACGTGATTAGTGCATGATAGCCAGGTGATCAGTGCATGATCAGTCACGTGATCAGTGTATGATCAACCACGTGATCAATGCCATGATAGCCCACAGATCAGTGCATGATCAGTCACGTGATCCAGTGCATGATCTGTCACGGTGTCCTGTGTATGATATCTAAGTGATCAGTTCTTGCGCAGTTCATGTGATCAGTGCATGATAGCTAAGTGATCAGTGCCTGATCAACCACGTGATCAGAGCAAGATTGCCCACGTGATCAGTGCATGATTATTTAGGTGATCAATGTATGATAAGCCACATTATCAGTGCATGATAGCCACGTGATCAGTGCATGATCAGTCACGTGATCATGGCCGCGAAGTCATGTGATCAGTGCATGATAGCTATGTGATCAGTGCATAATCAGTCACGTGATCAGTGCATGATCAGCCACGTGATCAGTACATGATCAGCCAAGTGATCATTTGCATGCACAGTCACGTGATCAGTGTATTATCAGCCTCGTGATCAGTGCAGGATCAGCCATGTGATCAGTGCCTGAACAGGCCCGTGATCAGTGGATGATCAGGCTATGATCAGTGCATGACAGTCACGTGATCAGTCCATGATCAGTCACGTGAGTAGTGCATCATCAGACACGTGATCAGTGCATGATCAGTCAATTGATCAGTGCATTATCAGCCACGTGATCAGTGCAAGATCAGCCACGTGATCAGTGCATGCACAGTTAGTTGATCAGGGTATGATCAGCTTCGTGATCAGTGCGATGATAGCCACGTGATCAGTGAATGATCAGGCACGTGAACAGGTGCATGGCACACTCACGTGATTGGAGTATGATCACCCTTCGTGATCAGTGCATGATCAGCACGTGATCAGTGCATGATCAGTCACGTGATCACTGTATGAACAGCCACGTGATCAGTGCATGATAGCGACGTGTCTAGTGCATGATCAGTCACGTGATCAGTGCATGATAGCCACGTGATCAGTGCATGATCAGTCACGTGAGTAGCAAATGATTTGTCACTTGATCAGTGTATAATATCCACGTGATCAGTCATGCGCCGTCATGTGATCAGTGCATGATACGCAACGTGATCAGTGCATGATCAGCCACGTGACCAATGCATGATCAGCCCACGTGATCAGTGCATGATAGCCACGTAAACAGTGCATGAAACAGGTATGTGTTCAGTTAATGCGCAGTCACGTGATCAGTGCATGATAGCCATGTGATCAGTGCATGCAGTCACGTGATCAGTGTCTTTTCAGCTTCGTGTTCAGAGTATGATCAGCACGTGATCAGTGCATATCAGCCACGTGATCAGTGCATCAGCACCTGATCAGTGCATGATAGCCAAGTGACTAGTGCATGATCAGTCACGCGATCAGTGCATGATCAGCCACGGGATCAGGGCATGATCGCCATGTGATCGGCACATGATAGCTACGTGATCTGTGCATGATCAGCCACGTAATCAGTGCATTATCAGCCACTTGATCACAGTATGATCAGCCACGTGATCAGTGCATGTGCAGTCACGTGATCAGTGCATGATCAGCCAAGTGATCAGTTCATGCACAGTCACGTGATCACTGTATGCTCAGCCACGTGATCAGTGCATGATCATCCACGTGATTAGTGCATGCACAGTCACATTATCAGTGTATGATAGGCTTCGTGATCAGTGCATATTTAGTTACGTGATTAATGTATGATAAGCCACGTAATCAGTGCATGATAGCCACGTGATCAGTGCCTGATCAGTCACGTGATCAGTGCATATGCAGTCACGTGATCAGTCTATGATCATCCACGTGATCAGAGTATGATCAGCCACGTGATCAGTGCATGATCAGCCACGTGATCAGTGTATGATCAGCCACGTAATCAGTGTATGATCATCCACGTAATCAGAGTATGATCAGCCACGTGATCAGTGCATGATCAGCCACGTGATCAGTGTATGATCAGCCACGTAATCAGTGTATTATCAGCACGTGATCAGTGCATGACTCCACAACGTGATTAGTGCATGATCAGTCATGTGATCAGTGTATGATCAGCCACGTGACCAGTGCATCATCCACAACGTGATTAGTGCATGATCAGCCACGTGATCAGTGTATGATAAGCCACGTGATAAGTGCATGATCACCCACGGGATCAGAGCATGTTCAGCCACGTGATCAGTGCATGATCAGCCATGTGATCATTGCATGCACACTCACGTGATCAGTGTATGATCAGCTTCGAGATCAGTGCATGATCAGCCACGTGATCAGTGCATGATCAGTCACGTGGTCAGTGTATGATCAGCCACGGGATTAGGCATGATAGCCAGGTGACTAGTGCATGATCAGTCACGCGATCAGTGCATGATCAGCCACGGGATCCGGGCATGATTGACATGTGATCAGTGCATGAGAGCTACGTGATCAGTGCATGATCAGCCACGTGATCATTGCATGATCCGCCACGTGATCAGTGCATGCACACTCACGTGATCAGTGTATGATCAACTTCGTGATCAGTGCATGATCAGCTACGTGATCAGTGCATGCTCAGTCACATGATCAGTGTATGATCAACTTCGTGATCAGTGCATGATCAGCTACGTGATCAGTGCATGCTCAGTCACATGATCAGTGCATGTGCAGTCACGTGATCAGTGCATGATAAGTCACGTGTTCAGTGCATGATCTGTCACGTGATCAGTGTGTGATCATCCATATGATCAGTGCATGCGCAATCTCGAGATCAGTGCATGATAGCGACGTGATCACTGCATGATTAGTCACGTGATCTGTTCCAGATCAGCTACGTGATTAGTGCATGATAGCCAGGTGATCAGTGCATGATCAGTCACGTGATCAGTGTATGATCAACCACGTGATCAATGCATGATAGCCACCAGATCAGTGCATGATCAGTCACGTGATCAGTGCATGATCTGTCACGTGTCCTGTGTATGATATCTAAGTGATCAGTTCTTGCGCAGTCATGTGATCAGTGCATGATAGCTAAGTGATCAGTGCCTGATCAACCACGTGATCAGAGCAAGATTGCCACGTGATCAGTGCATGATTATTTAGGTGATCAATGTATGATAAGCCACATTATCAGTGCATGATAGCCACGTGATCAGTGCATGATCAGTCACGTGATCATGGCACGCGAAGTCATGTGATCAGTGCATGATAGCTATGTGATCAGTGCATAATCAGTCACGTGATCAGTGCATGATCAGCCACGTGATCAGTACATGATCAGCCAAGTGATCATTGCATGCACAGTCACGTGATCAGTGTATGATCAGCCTCGTGATCAGTGCAGGATCAGCCACGTGATCAGTGCATGAACAGGCCCGTGATCAGTGCATGATCAGGCTCATGATCAGTGCATGATCAGTCACGTGATCAGTCCACGATCAGTCACGTGAGTAGTGCATGATCAGACACGTGATCAGTGCATGATCAGTCAAGTGATCAGTGCATTATCAGCCACGTGATCAGTGCAAGATCAGCCACGTGATCAGTGCATGTTCAGGCACGTGAAGAATGCATGATCAGTCACGAGATCAGTGTATAATATTCACGTGATCAGTTCATGCACCGTCATGTGATCAGAGCATGATACGCAACGAGATCAGTGCATGCTCAGTCACGTGATTAATGCATGATGAGCCACGTGATCAGTGCATGATAGCCAGGTAACAGTGCATGAACACGTATGTGTTCAGTTAATGCGCAGTCACGTGATCAGTGCATGATAGACACGTGATCAGTGCATGATCTGCCACGTGATCAGTGCATGCACACTCACGTGATCAGAGTATGATCAGCTTCGTGATCAGTGCAGGATCAGCCACCTGATCAGTGCCTGATCAGCCACGTGATCAGTGCATGATCCACAACGTGATTAGTGCATGATCATTCAGGTGATCAGTGTATGATCAGCCACGTGATCAGTTCATGATCACCCACGTGATCAGTGTATGATCAGCCACGTGATCAGTGCATCATCCACAACGTGATTAGTGCATGATCAGCCACTTGAGCAGTGCATGATAAGCCACGTAATCAGTTCATGTTCACCCACGTGATCAGTGCATGATCAGCCACGTGATCAGTGCATGATCAGCCACGTGATCAGTGCATGCACACTCACGTGATCAGAGTATGATCAGCTTCGTGATCAGTGCATGTTCAGCCACGTGATCAGTGCATGATCAGTCACGTGATCAGTGCGTGATCAGTGACGTGATCAGTGTATGGTCGTCCATATTTTCAGTGCGTGCGCAGTCACGTGATCAGTGCATTACAGCCACGTGATCAGTTCTTGATTAGACACATGATCAGCACATTTCAGACACGAGATCACTGCATGCTAAGTTACGCAATCAGTGCATGATCAGGCACGTGATTAGTGCATGATCAGGCACGTGATCAGTGTATGATCAGCCACGTGATCAGTGCATGATAGCCACGTGACTAGTGCATGATCAGTCACGTGATCAGTGCAGGATCCACAACGTGATTAGTGCATGATCAGTCATGTAATCACTGTATGCTCAGCCACGTGATCAGTGCATGATCAACCACTTTATCAGTGCATGATCAGACACATGATCAGTGCATGATCAGTCACGTGATCAGTGTATAATCATCCACATGATCAGTGCATGCACAGTCAAGTGGTCAGTGTATTACAGCCATGTGATCAGTGCATGATCAGCCAGGTAAACAGTGCATGATAGCCACCTGACCATTGCATGATCAGCAACATGGTAAGTGCATGCTAAGACACGTGATCAGTGCATGATCATGCACGTGAAGAGTGCATGATCACTCACGTGATCAGTGGATGATAGCCAGGTTATCAGTGCATGATCAGCCACGTGATCAGTACATGATCAGCCAAGTGATCATTGCATGCACAGTCACGTGATCAGTGTATTATCAGCCTCGTGATCAGTGCAGGATCAGCCATGTGATCAGTGCATGAACAGGCCCGTGATCAGTGCATGATCAGCCTCATGATCAGTGCATGATCAGTCAAGTGATCAGTGCATTATCAGCCACGTGATCAGTGCAAGATCAGCCACGTGATCAGTGCATGATCAGGCACGTGAAGAATGCATGATCAGTCACAAGATCAGTGTATTATAGCCAGCTTAACAGTGCATGATCAGCCACGTGATCAGTGCATGATAGCCACGTGATCAGTGCATGATCAGTCACGTGATTAGTACATGATCTGTCACTTGATCAGTGTATAATATTCACGTGATCAGTTCATGCACCGTCATGTGATCAGTGCATGATACGCAACGAGATCAGTGCATGCTCAGTCACGTGATTAATGCATGATGAGCCACGTGATCAGTGCATGATAGCCACGTAAACAGTGCATTATCAGCCACTTGATCACAGTATGATCAGCCACGTGATCAGTGCATGTGCAGTCACGTGATCAGTGCATGATCAGTCAAGTGATCAGTTCATGCACAGTCACGTGATCACTGTATGCTCAGCCACATGATCAGTGCATGATCATCCACGTGATTAGTGCATGCACAGTCACATTATCAGTGTATGATAGGCATCGTGATCAGTGCATATTTAGTTACGTGATTAATGTATGATAAGCCACGTAATCAGTGCATGATAGCCACGTGATCAGTGCCTGATCAGTCACGTGATCAGTGCATATGCAGTCACGTGATCAGTCTATGATCATCCACGTGACCAGAGTATGATCAGCCACGTGATCAGTGCATGATCAGCCACGTGATCAGTGTATGATCAGCCACGTAATCAGTGTATGATCATCCACGTAATCAGAGTATGATCAGCCACGTGATCAGTGCATGATCAGCCACGTGATCAGTGTATGATCAGCCACGTAATCAGTGTATTATCAGCCACGTGATCAGTGCATGATCCACAACGTGATTAGTGCATGATCAGTCATGTGATCAGTGTATGATCAGCCACGTGACCAGTGCATCATCCACAACATGATTAGTGCATGATCAGCCACGTGATCAGTGTATGATAAGCCACGTGATAAGTGCATGATCACCCACGGGATCAGAGCATGTTTCAGCCACATGATCAGTGCATGATCAGTCACGTGGTCAGGTGTATGATCAGCCACGGGATTAGGCATGATAGCCAGGTGACTAGTGCATGATCAGTCCACACGATCAGTGCATGATCAGCCACGGGATCCGGGCATGATTGACATGTGATCAGTGCATGAGAGCTACGTGATCAGTGCACGATCAGCCACGTGATCATTGCATGATCCGCCACGTGATCAGTGCATGCACACTCACATGATCAGTGTATGATCAACTTCGTGATCAGTGCATGATCAGCTACGTGATCAGTGCATGCTCAGTCACATGATCAGTGCATGTGCAGTCACGTGATCAGTGCATGATAAGTCACGTGTTCAGTTGCATGATCTGTCACGTGATCAGTGTGTGATCATCCCATATGATCAGTGCATGCGCAATCTCGAGATCAGTGCATGATAGCGACATGATCACTGCATGATTAGTCACGTGATCTGTTCCAGATCAGCTACCTGATTAGTGCATGATAGCCAGGTGATCAGTGCATGATCAGTCACGTGATCAGTGTATGATCAACCACGTGATCAATGCATGATAGCCACCAGATCAGTGCATGATCAGTCACGTGATCAGTGCATGATCTGTCACGTGTCCTGTGTATGATATCTAAGTGATCAGTTCTTGCGCAGTCATGTGATCAGTGCATGATAGCTAAGTGATCAGTGCCTGATCAACCACGTGATCAGAGCAAGATTGCCACGTGATCAGTGCATGATTATTTAGGTGATCAATGTATGATAAGCCACATTATCAGTGCATGATAACCACGTGATCAGTGCATGATCAGTCACGTGATCATGGCACGCGAAGTCATGTGATCAGTGCATGATAGCTATGTGATCAGTGCATAATCAGTCACGTGATCAGTGCATGATCAGCCACGTGATCAGTACATGATCAGCAAGTGATCATTGCATGCACAGTCACGTGATCAGTGTATTATCAGCCTCGTGATCAGTGCAGGATCAGCCATGTGATCAGTGCATGAAACAGGCCCGTGATCAGTGGATGATCAGGCTCATGATCAGTGCATGATCAGTCACGTGATCAGTCCATGATCAGTCACGTGAGTAGTGCATCATCAGACACGTGATCAGTGCATGATCAGTCAAGTGATCAGTGCATTATCAGCCACGTGATCAGTGCAAGATCAGCCACGTGATCAGTGCATGCACAGTTATGTGATCAGGGTATGATCAGCTTCGTGATCAGTGCATGATCAGCCACGTGATCAGTGAATGATCAGGCACGTGAACAGTGCATGCACACTCACGTGATTGGAGTATGATCACCTTCGTGATCAGTGCATGATCAGGCACGTGATCAGTGCATGATCAGTCACGTGATCACTGTATGAACAGCCACGTGATCAGTGCATGATAGCGCCTGTCTAGTGCATGATCAGTCACGTGATCAGTGCATGATAGCCACGTGATCAGTGCATGATCAGTCACGTGAGTAGCAAATGATTTGTCACTTGATCAGTGTATAATATCCACGTGATCAGTTCATGCGCCGTCATGTGATCAGTGCATGATACGCAACGTGATCAGTGCATGATCAGCCACGTGACCAATGCATGATCAGCCACGTGATCAGTGCATGATAGCCACGTAAACAGTGCATGAACAGGTATGTGTTCAGTTAATGCGCAGTCACGTGATCAGTGCATGATAGCCATGTGATCAGTGCATGCAGTCACGTGATCAGTGTATTTTCAGCTTCGTGTTCAGAGTATGATCAGCCACGTGATCAGTGCATATCAGCCACGTGATCAGTGCATATCAGCCACCTGATCAGTGCATGATAGCCAAGTGACTAGTGCATGATCAGTCACGCGATCAGTGCATGCTCAGCCACGGGATCAGGGCATGATCGCCATGTGATCGGACATGATAAGCCACGTGATCTGTGCATGATCAGCCACGTAATCAGTGCATTATCAGCCACTTGATCACAGTATGATCAGCCACGTGATCAGTGCATGTGCAGTCACGTGATCAGTGCATGATCAGTCAAGTGATCAGTCATGCACAGTCCCGTGATCACTGTATGCTCAGCCACATGATCAGTGCATGATCATCCACGTGATTAGTGCATGCACAGTCACATTATCAGTGTATGATAGGCATCGTGATCAGTTGCATATTTAGTTACGTGATTAATGTATGATAAGCCACGTAATCAGTGCATGATAGCCACGTGATCAGTGCCTGATCAGTCACGTGATCAGTGCATATGCAGTCACGTGATCAGTCTATGATCATCACGTGATCAGAGTATGATCAGCCACGTGATCAGTGCAGGATCAGCCACGTGATCAGTGTATGATCAGCCACGTAATCAGTGTATGATCTCCACGTAATCAGAGTATGATCAGCCACGTGATCAGTGCATGATCAGCCACGTGATCAGTGTATGATCAGCCACGTGATCAGTGCATGATCCACAACGTGATTAGTGCATGATCAGCACGTGATCAGTGTATGATAAGCCACGTGATAAGTGCATGATCACCCACGGGATTCAGAGCATGTTCAGCCACGTGATCAGTGCATGATCAGCAATGTGATCATTGCATGCACCACTCACGTGATCAGTGTATGATCAGCTTCGAGATCAGTGCATGATCAGCCCACGTGATCAGTGCATGATCAGTCACGTGGTCAGTGTATGATCAGCCACGGGGTTAGGCATCGATAAACAGGTGACTAGTGCATGATCAGTCACGCGATCAGTGCATGATCAGCCACGGGATCCGGGCATGATTGACATGTGATCAGTGCATGAGAGCTACGTGATCAGTGGCATGATCAGCCACGTGATCATTGCATGATCCGCCACGTGATCAGTGCATGCACACTCACGTGATCAGTGTATGATCAATTCGTGATCAGTGCATGATCAGCTACGTGATCAGTGCATGCTCAGTCACATGATCAGTGTATGATCAACTTCGTGATCAGTGCATGATCAGCTACGTGATCAGTGCATGCTCAGTCACATGATCAGTGCATGTGCAGTCACGTGATCAGTGCATGATAAGTCACGTGTTCAGTGCATGATCTGTCACGTGATCAGTGTGTGATCATCCATATGATCAGTGCATGCGCAATCTCGAGATCAGTGCATGATAGCGACGTGATCACTGCATGATTAGTCACGTGATCTGTTCCAGATCAGCTACGTGATTAGTGCATCATAGCCAGGTTGATCAGTGCATGATCAGTCACGTGATCAGTGTATGATCAACCACGTGATCAATGCATGATAGCCACCAGATCAGTGCATGATCAGTCACGTGATCAGTGCATGATCTGTCACGTTGTCCTGTGTATGATATCTACGTGATCAGTTTCTTGCGCAGTCATGTGATCAGTGCATGATAGCTAAGTGATCAGTGCCTGATCAACCACGTGATCAGAGCACGATTGCCACGTGATCAGTGCACTGATTATTTAGGTGATCAATGTATGATAGCCACATTATCAGTGAATTGATAGCCACGTGATCAGTGCATGATCAGTCACGTGATCATGGCCCCGCGAAAAGTCATGTGCTCAGTGCATGATAGCTATGCTGATCAGTGCATAATCAGTCACTGTGATCAGTGCATGATCAGCCCACGTGATCAGTACATGATCAGTCCAAGTGGATCATTGCAATGCACAGTCCCACGTGATCAGTGTATGATCAGCCTCGTCGATCAGTTGCAGGATCCAGCCCAGCGGTGATCAGTGCTATGAACAGGGCCCGTGATCAGTGCATGATCAGGCTCCATGATCAGTGCATGATCAGGTCACGTGATCATGTCATCCGTATCATCACTGTGAGTATGGCATATCATCAGACACGTGATCAGTGCATGTCAGCTCAAGTGATCAGTGTCATTATCAGCCACGTGATCAGTGCAAGATCAGCCACGTGATCAGTGCATGTTCAGGCACGTGAAGAATGCATGATCAGGTCCACGAGATCAGTGTATAATATTCACGTGATCAGTTCATGCACCGTCATGTGATCAGTAGCATGATACGCAAACGAGATCAGTGCATGCTCAGTCACGTGATTAAGTGCATGATGAGCCACGTGATCAGTGCATGATAGCCACGTAAACAGTGCATGGAACACGTATGTGTTCAGTTAATGCGCAGTCACGTGATCAGTGCATGATAGACACGTGATCAGTGCATGATCTGCCACGTGATCAGTGCCATGCACACTCACGTGATCAGAGTATGATCAGCTTTCGTGATCAGTGCAGGATCAGCCACCCTGATCAGTGCCTGATCAGCCACGTGATCAGTGCATGATCCACAACGTGATTAGTGCATGATCATTCAAGGTGATCAGTGTATGATCAGCCACGTGATCAGTTCATGATCCACCCACGTGATCAGTGTATGATCAGCCACGTGATCAGTGCATCATCCACAACGTGATTAGTGCATGATCAGCCACTTGAGCAGTGCATGATAAGCAACGTAATCAGTTCATGTTCACCCACGTGATCAGTGCATGATCAGCCACGTGATCAGTGCATGATCAGCCACGTGATCAGTGCATGCACACTCACGTGATCAGAGTATGAGTAAGTCTTCGTGAATCAGTGCATGGATGCAGCCACGTGATCAGTGCATGATCAGTCACGTGATCAGGTGCGTGATCAGTGACTAGTGATCAGTGTATGGTCGTGTCCATATTTTCAGTGCGTGCCGCTCACGTGATCAGTGCATTACAGCCAGTGATCAGTTCTTGATTAGACACATGATCAGCACATTTCAGACACGAGATCACTGCATGCTAAGTTACGCAATCATTGCATGATCAGCACGTGATCAGTGCATGATCAGGCACGTGATCAGTGTATGATCAGCCACGTGATCAGTGCATGATAGCCACGTGACTAGTGCATGATCAGTCACGTGATCAGTGCAGGATCCACAACGTGATTAGTGCATGATCAGTCATGTAATCACTGTATGCTCAGCCACGTGATCAGTGCATGATCAACCACTTTATCAGTGCATGATCAGACACATGATCAGTGCATGATCAGTCACGTGATCAGTGTATAATCATCCACATGATCAGTGCATGCACAGTCAAGTGGTCAGTGTATTACAGCCATGTGATCAGTGCATGATCAGCCAGGGTAAAACAGTGCATGATAGCCACCTGACCATTGCATGATCAGCAACATGGTAAGTGGCATGCTAAGACACGTGATCAGTGCATGATCATGCACGTGAGAGTGCATGATCACTCACGTGATCAGTGGATGATAGCCAGGTTATCAGTGCATGATCAGCCACGTGATCAGTACATGATCAGCCAAGTGATCATTGCATGCACAGTCACGTGATCAGTGTATTATCAGCCTCGTGATCAGTGCAGGATCAGCCATGTGATCAGTGCATGAACAGGCCCGTGATCAGTGCATGATCAGCCTCATGATCAGTGCATGATCAGTCAAGTGATCAGTGCATTATCAGCCACGTGATCAGTGCAAGATCAGCCACGTGATCAGTGCATGATCAGGCACGTGAAGAATGAATGATCAGTCACGACATCAGTGTATTATAGCCAACTTAACAGTGCATGATCAGCCACGTGATCAGTGCATGATAGCCACGAGATCAGTGCATGATCAGTCACGTGATTAGTACATGATCTGTCACTTGATCAGTGTATAATATTCAAGTGATCAGTTCATGCACCGTCATGTGATCAGTGCATGATACGCAACGAGATCAGTGCATGCTCAGTCACGTGATTAATGCATGATGAGCCACGTGATCAGTGCATGATAGCCACGTAAACAGTGCATTATCAGCCACTTGATCACAGTATGATCAGCCACGTGATCAGTGCATGTGCAGTCACGTGATCAGTGCATGATCAGTCAAGTGATCAGTTCATGCACAGTCACGTGATCACTGTATGCTCAGCCACATGATCAGTGCATGATCATCCACGTGATTAGTGCATGCACAGTCACATTATCAGTGTATGATAGGCATCGTGATCAGTGCATATTTAGTTACGTGATTAATGTATGATAAGCCACGTAATCAGTGCATGATAGCCACGTGATCAGTGCCTGATCAGTCACGTGATCAGTGCATATGCAGTCACGTGATCAGTCTATGATCATCCACGTGACCAGAGTATGATCAGCCACGTGATCAGTGCATGATCAGCCACGTGATCAGTGTATGATCAGCCACGTAATCAGTGTATGATCATCCACGTAATCAGAGTATGATCAGCCACGTGATCAGTGCATGATCAGCCACGTGATCAGTGTATGATCAGCCACGTAATCAGTGTATTATCAGCCACGTGATCAGTGCATGATCCACAACGTGATTAGTGCATGATCAGTCATGTGATCAGTGTATGATCAGCCACGTGACCAGTGCATCATCACAACATGATTAGTGCATGATCAGCCACGTGATCAGTGTATGATAAGCCACGTGATAAGTGCATGATCACCCACGGGATCAGAGCATGTTCAGCCACATGATCAGTGCATGATCAGTCACGTGGTCAGTGTATGATCAGCCACGGGATTAGGCATGATAGCCAGGTGACTAGTGCATGATCAGTCACACGATCAGTGCATGATCAGCCACGGGATCCGGGCATGATTGACATGTGATCAGTGCATGAGAGCTACGTGATCAGTGCACGATCAGCCACGTGATCATTGCATGATCCGCCACGTGATCAGTGCATGCACACTCACATGATCAGTGTATGATCAACTTCGTGATCAGTGCATGATCAGCTACGTGATCAGTGCAGTGATCAGTCACATGATCAGTGAATGATCAGCCACCGTGATCACAGTATGATCAGTCACGTGATCAATGCATGATGCAGATCCACGTGATCAGTGCATGATCAGTCACGTGATCAGTGTATGATCAACCACGTGATCAATGCATGATAGCCACCAGATCAGTGCATGATCAGTCACGTGATCAGTGCATGATCTGTCACGTGTCCTGTGTATGATATCTAAGTGATCAGTTCTTGCGCAGTCATGTGATCAGTGCATGATAGCTAAGTGATCAGTGCCTGATCAACCACGTGATCAGAGCAAGATTGCCACGTGATCAGTGCATGATTATTTAGGTGATCAATGTATGATAAGCCACATTATCAGTGCATGATAACCACGTGATCAGTGCATGATCAGTCACGTGATCATGGCACGCGAAGTCATGTGATCAGTGCATGATAGCTATGTGATCAGTGCATAATCAGTCACGTGATCAGTGCATGATCAGCCACGTGATCAGTACATGATCAGCCACGTGATCATTGCATGCACAGTCACGTGATCAGTGTATGATCAGCCTCGTGATCAGTGCAGGATCAGCCATGTGATCAGTGCATGAACAGGCCCGTGATCAGTGGATGATCAGGCTCATGATCAGTGCATGATCAGTTCACGTGATCAGTCCATGATCAGTCACGTGAGTAGTGCATCATCAGACACGTGATCAGTGCATGATCAGTCAAGTGATCAGTGCATTATCAGCCACGTGATCAGTGCAAGATCAGCCACGTGATCAGTGCATG
>NW_020868168.1:0-19699 GCF_003369695.1 Bos indicus x Bos taurus
TATGATCAGTCACGTGATCAGTGTATGATCAGCCAAGTGATCAGTGCATGATAGCCACGTGACCACACATGATTAATCAGTGCATGATCAGTCAAGTGATCAGTGCATGATCAGTCATGTGATCAGTGCAATGCCATTTTTTTAGTGCATAAGCAGTCAAGTGATCAGCGTATTATCATCCACGTGATCAGTGCATGTGCAGTCAAGCGATCAGTGCATGCAATCTCGTGATCAGTGTATTTTCAGCTTCGTGTTCAGAGTACGATCAGCCACGTGATCATGCCTGATCAGCCACGTGGATCAGTGTATCATCAGCCACATGATCAGTGCATGTCAGCCACATGATCAGTGCATGCACAGTCCTGTGATCAAGTGTAATATCATCTTCGTGATTTTCAGTGCATGATCAGCCACTGATCAGTGCATGATCAGCCACATGATCAATGCATGCACATTCATGTGATCAGTGCCATGATCCACAACGTGATTAGTGCATGATCAGTCATGTGAGTCAGTGTATGATCCGCCACAGGTGACGCAGTGGCAATTCATCACAAACGTGATTAGTGCAGTGATCAGCCACGGTGAATCAGTTGTAATGATAATGCACGTGATAAAGTGGCATGATCACCCCACGGGATCAGAGCATAGTTCAGCCACGTGATCAGTGCATAATCAGCCATGTGATCACTGCATGCACACTCACGTGATAAGTGTATGATCAGCTTCGAGATCAGTGCATGATCAGCCACGTGATCAGTGCATGATCAGCCACGTGATCAGTGCATGATCAGTCACGTGATCAGTGCATGATCTGTCACGTGATCAGTGCATGATCTGTCACGTGTCCTGTGTATGATATCTAAGTGATCAGTTCTTGCACAGTCATGTGATCAGTGCATGATAGCTAAGTGATCAGTGCCTGATCAACCACGTGATCAGAGCAAGATTGCCACGTGATCAGTGCATGATTATTTAGGTGATCAATGTATGATAAGCCACATTATCAGTGCATGATAGCCACGTGATCAGTGCATGATCAGTCACGTGATCATGGCATGCGAAGTCATGTGATCAGTGCATGATAGCTATGTGATCAGTGCATAATCAGTCACGTGATCAGTGCATGATCAGCCACGTGATGAGTACATGATCAGCCAAGTGATCATTGCATGCACAGTCACGTGATCAGTGTATGATCAGCCTAGTGATCAGTGCAGGATCAGCCACGTGATCAGTGCATGAAAAGGTCCGTGATCAGTGCATGATCAGGCTCATGATCAGTGCATGATCAGTCACGTGATCAGTCCATGATCAGTCACGTGATCAGTGTATGATCAGCCAGGTGTTCATTGCATGATCAGCCACGTGATCAATACATGCACAGTCATTTGATCAGTGCATAACCTACAACGTGATTAGTGCATGATCATTCATGTAATCACTGCATGATCAGCCACGTGATAAGTGCAAGATCAGCCACGTGATCAGTGTATGATCACCACGTGATCAGTGCATGATCCACAACGTGAGTAGTGCATGATCATTCATGTGATCAGTGTATGATCAGCCACGTGATCAGTTCATGATCACCCACGTGATCAGGGTATGATCAGCCACGTGATCAGTGCATCATCCACAATGTAATTAGTGCATGATCAGCCACGTGAGCAGTGTATGATCAGCCACGTAATCAGTGCATTATCAGCCACTTGATCACAGTATGATCAGCCACGTGATCAGTGCATGTGCAGTCACGTGATCAGTGCATGATCAGCCAAGTGATCAGTTCATGCACAGTCACGTGATCACTGTATGCTCAGCCCCATGATCAGTGCATGATCATCCATGTGATTAGTGCAAGCACAGTCACATTATCAGTGTATGATAGGCTTCGTGATCAGTGCATATTTAGTTACGTGATTAATGTATGATAAACCACGTAATCAGTGCATGATAGCCACGTGATCAGTGCATATGCAGTCACGTGATCAGTGTATGATCATCCACGTGATCAGAGTATGATCAGCCACGTGATCAGTGCATGATCAGCCACGTGATCAGTGTATGATCAGCCAGGTAATCAGTGTATTATCAGCCACGTGATCAGTGCATGATCCACAACGGATTAGTGCATGATCAGTCATGTGATCAGTGTATGAACAGCCACGTGACCAGTGCATCATCCACAACGTGATTAGTGCATGATCAGCCACGTGATCAGTGTATGATAAGCCACGTGATAAGTGCATGATCACCCACGGGATCAGAGCATGTTCAGCCACGTGATCAGTGCATGATCAGCCATGTGATGATTGCTAGCACACTCACGTGATCAGTGTATGATCAGCTTCGAGATCAGTGCATGATCAGCCACGTGCTCAGTCCATGATCAGTCACGTGAGTAGTGCATAATCAGACATGTGATCAGTGCATGATCAGTCAAGTGATCAGTGCATTATCAGCCACGTGATCAGTGCATGATAGTCAAGTGATCAGTGCATGATCAGTCACGTGATTAGTACATGATCTGTCACTTGATCAGTGTATAATATTCACGTGATCAGTTCATGCACCGTCATGTGGTCAGTGCATGATACGCAACGAGATCAGTACATGATCAGTCACGTGGTCAGTGTATGATCAGCCACGGGATTAGGCATGATAGCCAGGTGACTAGTACATGATCAGTCACGCGATCAGTGCATGATCAGCCACGGGATCCGGGCATGATTGACATGTGATCAGTGCATGAGAGCTACGTGATCAGTGCATGATCAGCCACGTGATCATTGCATAATCCGCCACGTGATCAGTGCATGCACACTCACGTGATCAGTGTATGATCAACTTCGTGATCAGTGCATGATCAGCTACGTGATCAGTGCATGCTCAGTCACATGATCAGTGTATGATCAACTTCGTGATCAGTGCATGATCAGATACGTGATAAGTGCAAGCTCAGTCACATGATCAGTGCATGTGCAGTCACGTGATCAGTGCATGATAAGTCACGTGTTCAGTGCATGATCTGTCACGTGATAAGTGTGTGATCATCCATATGATCAGTGCATGCGAAATCTGGAGATCATTGCATGAAAGCGACGTGATCACTGCATGATTAGTCACGTGATCTGTTCCAGATCAGCTACGTGGTTAGTGCATGATAGCCAGGGGATCAGTGCATGATCAGTCACGTGATCAGTGTATGATCAGCCACGTAATCGGTGTATGATCATCCACGAATCAGAGTATGATCAGCCACGTGATCAGTGTATGATCAGCCACGTGATCAGTGTATGATCAGCCACGTAATCAGTGTATTATCAGCCACGTGATCAGTGCATGATCCACAACGTGGTAGGTGCAGGATCAGTCATGTGATCAGTGTATGATCAGCCACGTGACCAGTGCATCATCCACAACGTGATTAGTGCATGATCAGCCACGTGATCAGTGTATGATAAGCCACGTGATAAGTGCATGATCTCCCACGGGATCAGAGCATGTTCAGCCACGTGATCAGTGCATGATCAGCCATGTGATCATTGCATGCAGACTCACGTGATCAGTGTATGATCAGCTTCGAGATCAGTGCATGATCAGCCACGTGATCAGTGCATGATCAGTCAAGTGGTCAGTGTATGATCAACTTTGTGATCAGTGCATGATCAGCTACATGATCAGTGCATGCTCAGTCACATGATCAGTGCATGTGCAGTCACGTGATCAGTGCATGATATGTCACGTGTTCAGTGCATGATCTGTCACGTGATCAGTGTGTGATCATCCATATGATCAGTGCATGCGCAATCTCGAGATCATTGCATGATAGCGACGTGATCACTGCATGATTAGTCACGTGATCTGTTCCAGATCAGCTACGAGATTAGTGCATGATAGCCAGGTGATCAGTGCATGATCAGTCACGTGATCAGTGTATGATCAACCACGTGATCAATGCATGATAGCCACCAGATCAGTGCATGATCAGTCACGTGATCAGTGCATGATCTGTCACGTGTCCTGTGTATGGTATCTAAGTGATCAGTTCCTGCGCAGTCATGTGATCAGTGCATGATAGCTAAGTGATCAGGGCCTGATCAACCACGTGATCAGAGCAAGATTGCCACGTGATCAGTGCATGATTATTTAGGTGATCAATGTATGATAAGCCACATTATCAGTGCATGATAGCCACGTGATCAGTGCATGATCAGTCACGTGATCATGGCATGCGAAGTCATGTGATCAGTGCACGATAGCTATGTGATCAGTGCATAATCAGTCACGTGATCAGTACATGATCAGCCACGTGATCAGTACATAATCAGCCAAGTGATCATTGCATGCACAGTCACGTGATCAGTGTATGATCAGCCTCGTGATCAGTGCAGGATCAGCCACGTGATCAGTGCATGAACAGGTCCGTGATCAGTGCATGATCAGGCTCATGATCAGTGCATGATCAGTCACGTGATTAGTCCATGATCAGTCACGTGAGTAGTGCATGATCAGACACGTGATCAGTGCATGATCAGTCAAGTGATCAGTGCATTATCAGCCACGTGATCTGTGCAAGATCAGCCACGTGATCAGTGCATTATAGCCACGTGATCAGTTCTTGATTAGTCACATGATCAGCACCATTCAGACATGAGATCACTGCATGCTAAGTCACGTGATCAGTTCATGTTCCGCCATGTGATTAGTGCATGATCAGCCACGTGAGAAATGCGTGATCATCCACGTGATTATTGCATGCACAATCAAGTGATCAGTGCATGATAGTCACGTGATCTATGTATGATCAGTCACGTGATCAGTGTATGATCAGCCAAGTGATCAGTGCATGATAGCCACGTGACCAGCACATGATTAATCAGTGCATGATCAGTCAAGTGATCAGTGCATGATCAGTCATGTGATCAGTGCATGATCAGCCATTTTTTTAGTGCATAAGCAGTCAAGTGATCAGTGTATTATCATCCACGTGATCAGTGCATGTGCAGTCAAGCGATCAGTGCATGCAATCTCGTGATCAGTGTATTTTCAGCTTCGTGTTCAGAGTACGATCAGCCACGTGATCAGTGCCTGATCAGCCACGTGATCAGTGTATCATCAGCCACATGATCAGTGCATGGTCAGCCACATGATCAGTGCATGCACAGTCCTGTGATCAGTGTAATATCAGCTTCGTGATCAGTGCATGATCAGCCACGTGATCAGTGCATGATCAGCCACATAATCAATGCATGCACATTCATGTGATCAGTGCATGATCCACAACGTGATTAGTGCATGATCAGTCATGTGATCAGTGTATGATCAGCCACGTGACCAGTGCATCATCCACAACGTGATTAGTGCATGATCAGCCACGTGATCAGTGTATGATAAGCCACGTGATAAGTGCATGATCACCCACGGGATCAGAGCATGTTCAGCCACGTGATCAGTGCATAATCAGCCATGTGATCACTGCATGCACACTCACGTGATAAGTGTATGATCAGCTTCGAGATCAGTGCATGATCAGCCACGTGATCAGTGCATGATCAGCCACGTGATCAGTGCATGATCAGTCACGTGATCAGTGCATGATCTGTCACGTGATCAGTGCATGATCTGTCACGTGTCCTGTGTATGATATCTAAGTGATCAATTCTTGCACAGTCATGTGATCAGTGCATGATAGCTAAGTGATCAGTGCCTGATCAACCACGTGATCAGAGCAAGATTGCCACGTGATCAGTGCATGATTATTTAGGTGATCAATGTATGATAAGCCACATTATCAGTGCATGATAGCCACGTGATCAGTGCATGATCAGTCACGTGATCATGGCATGCGAAGTCATGTGATCAGTGCATGATAGCTATGTGATCAGTGCATAATCAGTCACGTGATCAGTGCATGATCAGCCACGTGATCAGTACATGATCAGCCAAGTGATCATTGCATGCACAGTCACGTGATCAGTGTATGATCAGCCTAGTGATCAGTGCAGGATCAGCCACGTGATCAGTGCATGAAAAGGTCCGTGATCAGTGCATGATCAGGCTCATGATCAGTGCATGATCAGTCACGTGATCAGTCCATGATCAGTCACGTGATCAGTGTATGATCAGCCAGGTGTTCATTGCATGATCAGCCACGTGATCAATACATGCACAGTCATTTGATCAGTGCATAACCTACAACGTGATTAGTGCATGATCATTCATGTAATCACTGCATGATCAGCCACGTGATAAGTGCAAGATCAGCCACGTGATCAGTGTATGATCAGCCACGTGATCAGTGCATGATCCACAACGTGAGTAGTGCATGATCATTCATGTGATCAGTGTATGATCAGCCACGTGATCAGTTCATGATCACCCACGTGATCAGGGTATGATCAGCCACGTGATCAGTGCATCATCCACAATGTAATTAGTGCATGATCAGCCACGTGAGCAGTGTATGATCAGCCACGTAATCAGTGCATTATCAGCCACTTGATCACAGTATGATCAGCCACGTGATCAGTGCATGTGCAGTCACGTGATCAGTGCATGATCAGCCAAGTGATCAGTTCATGCACAGTCACGTGATCACTGTATGCTCAGCCCCATGATCAGTGCATGATCATCCATGTGATTAGTGCAAGCACAGTCACATTATCAGTGTATGATAGGCTTCGTGATCAGTGCATATTTAGTTACGTGATTAATGTATGATAAACCACGTAATCAGTGCATGATAGCCACGTGATCAGTGCATATGCAGTCACGTGATCAGTGTATGATCATCCACGTGATCAGAGTATGATCAGCCACGTGATCAGTGCATGATCAGCCACGTGATCAGTGTATGATCAGCCAGGTAATCAGTGTATTATCAGCCACGTGATCAGTGCATGATCCACAACGGATTAGTGCATGATCAGTCATGTGATCAGTGTATGAACAGCCACGTGACCAGTGCATCATCCACAACGTGATTAGTGCATGATCAGCCACGTGATCAGTGTATGATAAGCCACGAGATAAGTGCATGATCACCCACGGGATCAGAGCATGTTCAGCCACGTGATCAGTGCATGATCAGCCATGTGATGATTGCTAGCACACTCACGTGATCAGTGTATGATCAGCTTCGAGATCAGTGCATGATCAGCCACGTGCTCTGTCCATGATCAGTCACGTGAGTAGTGCATAATCAGACATGTGATCAGTGCATGATCAGTCAAGTGATCAGTGCATTATCAGCCACGTGATCAGTGCATGATAGTCAAGTGATCAGTGCATGATCAGTCACGTGATTAGTACATGATCTGTCACTTGATCAGTGTATAATATTCACGTGATCAGTTCATGCACCGTCATGTGGTCAGTGCATGATACGCAACGAGATCAGTACATGATCAGTCACGTGGTCAGTGTATGATCAGCCACGGGATTAGGCATGATAGCCAGGTGACTAGTACATGATCAGTCACGCGATCAGTGCATGATCAGCCACGGGATCCGGGCATGATTGACATGTGATCAGTGCATGAGAGCTACGTGATCAGTGCATGATCAGCCACGTGATCATTGCATAATCCGCCACGTGATCAGTGCATGCACACTCACGTGATCAGTGTATGATCAACTTCGTGATCAGTGCATGATCAGCTACGTGATCAGTGCATGCTCAGTCACATGATCAGTGTATGATCAACTTCGTGATCAGTGCATGATCAGATACGTGATAAGTGCAAGCTCAGTCACATGATCAGTGCATGTGCAGTCACGTGATCAGTGCATGATAAGTCACGTGTTCAGTGCATGATCTGTCACGTGATAAGTGTGTGATCATCCATATGATCAGTGCATGCGAAATCTGGAGATCATTGCATGAAAGCGACGTGATCACTGCATGATTAGTCACGTGATCTGTTCCAGATCAGCTACGTGGTTAGTGCATGATAGCCAGGGGATCAGTGCATGATCAGTCACGTGATCAGTGTATGATCAGCCACGTAATCGGTGTATGATCATCCACGAATCAGAGTATGATCAGCCACGTGATCAGTGTATGATCAGCCACGTGATCAGTGTATGATCAGCCACGTAATCAGTGTATTATCAGCCACGTGATCAGTGCATGATCCACAACGTGGTAGGTGCAGGATCAGTCATGTGATCAGTGTATGATCAGCCACGTGACCAGTGCATCATCCACAACGTGATTAGTGCATGATCAGCCACGTGATCAGTGTATGATAAGCCACGTGATAAGTGCATGATCTCCCACGGGATCAGAGCATGTTCAGCCACGTGATCAGTGCATGATCAGCCATGTGATCATTGCATGCAGACTCACGTGATCAGTGTATGATCAGCTTCGAGATCAGTGCATGATCAGCCACGTGATCAGTGCATGATCAGTCAAGTGGTCAGTGTATGATCAACTTTGTGATCAGTGCATGATCAGCTACATGATCAGTGCATGCTCAGTCACATGATCAGTGCATGTGCAGTCACGTGATCAGTGCATGATATGTCACGTGTTCAGTGCATGATCTGTCACGTGATCAGTGTGTGATCATCCATATGATCAGTGCATGCGCAATCTCGAGATCATTGCATGATAGCGACGTGATCACTGCATGATTAGTCACGTGATCTGTTCCAGATCAGCTACGAGATTAGTGCATGATAGCCAGGTGATCAGTGCATGATCAGTCACGTGATCAGTGTATGATCAACCACGTGATCAATGCATGATAGCCACCAGATCAGTGCATGATCAGTCACGTGATCAGTGCATGATCTGTCACGTGTCCTGTGTATGGTATCTAAGTGATCAGTTCCTGCGCAGTCATGTGATCAGTGCATGATAGCTAAGTGATCAGGGCCTGATCAACCACGTGATCAGAGCAAGATTGCCACGTGATCAGTGCATGATTATTTAGGTGATCAATGTATGATAAGCCACATTATCAGTGCATGATAGCCACGTGATCAGTGCATGATCAGTCACGTGATCATGGCATGCGAAGTCATGTGATCAGTGCACGATAGCTATGTGATCAGTGCATAATCAGTCACGTGATCAGTACATGATCAGCCACGTGATCAGTACATAATCAGCCAAGTGATCATTGCATGCACAGTCACGTGATCAGTGTATGATCAGCCTCGTGATCAGTGCAGGATCAGCCACGTGATCAGTGCATGAACAGGTCCGTGATCAGTGCATGATCAGGCTCATGATCAGTGCATGATCAGTCACGTGATTAGTCCATGATCAGTCACGTGAGTAGTGCATGATCAGACACGTGATCAGTGCATGATCAGTCAAGTGATCAGTGCATTATCAGCCACGTGATCTGTGCAAGATCAGCCACGTGATCAGTGCATTATAGCCACGTGATCAGTTCTTGATTAGTCACATGATCAGCACCATTCAGACATGAGATCACTGCATGCTAAGTCACGTGATCAGTTCATGTTCCGCCATGTGATTAGTGCATGATCAGCCACGTGAGAAATGCGTGATCATCCACGTGATTATTGCATGCACAATCAAGTGATCAGTGCATGATAGTCACGTGATCTATGTATGATCAGTCACGTGATCAGTGTATGATCAGCCAAGTGATCAGTGCATGATAGCCACGTGACCAGCACATGATTAATCAGTGCATGATCAGTCAAGTGATCAGTGCATGATCAGTCATGTGATCAGTGCATGATCAGCCATTTTTTTAGTGCATAAGCAGTCAAGTGATCAGCGTATTATCATCCACGTGATCAGTGCATGTGCAGTCAAGCGATCAGTGCATGCAATCTCGTGATCAGTGTATTTTCAGCTTCGTGTTCAGAGTACGATCAGCCACGTGATCAGTGCCTGATCAGCCACGTGATCAGTGTATCATCAGCCACATGATCAGTGCATGGTCAGCCACATGATCAGTGCATGCACAGTCCTGTGATCAGTGTAATATCAGCTTCGTGATCAGTGCATGATCAGCCACGTGATCAGTGCATGATCAGCCACATAATCAATGCATGCACATTCATGTGATCAGTGCATGATCCACAACGTGATTAGTGCATGATCAGTCATGTGATCAGTGTATGATCAGCCACGTGACCAGTGCATCATCCACAACGTGATTAGTGCATGATCAGCCACGTGATCAGTGTATGATAAGCCACGTGATAAGTGCATGATCACCCACGGGATCAGAGCATGTTCAGCCACGTGATCAGTGCATAATCAGCCATGTGATCACTGCATGCACACTCACGTGATAAGTGTATGATCAGCTTCGAGATCAGTGCATGATCAGCCACGTGATCAGTGCATGATCAGCCACGTGATCAGTGCATGATCAGTCACGTGATCAGTGCATGATCTGTCACGTGATCAGTGCATGATCTGTCACGTGTCCTGTGTATGATATCTAAGTGATCAATTCTTGCACAGTCATGTGATCAGTGCATGATAGCTAAGTGATCAGTGCCTGATCAACCACGTGATCAGAGCAAGATTGCCACGTGATCAGTGCATGATTATTTAGGTGATCAATGTATGATAAGCCACATTATCAGTGCATGATAGCCACGTGATCAGTGCATGATCAGTCACGTGATCATGGCATGCGAAGTCATGTGATCAGTGCATGATAGCTATGTGATCAGTGCATAATCAGTCACGTGATCAGTGCATGATCAGCCACGTGATGAGTACATGATCAGCCAAGTGATCATTGCATGCACAGTCACGTGATCAGTGTATGATCAGCCTAGTGATCAGTGCAGGATCAGCCACGTGATCAGTGCATGAAAAGGTCCGTGATCAGTGCATGATCAGGCTCATGATCAGTGCATGATCAGTCACGTGATCAGTCCATGATCAGTCACGTGATCAGTGTATGATCAGCCAGGTGTTCATTGCATGATCAGCCACGTGATCAATACATGCACAGTCATTTGATCAGTGCATAACCTACAACGTGATTAGTGCATGATCATTCATGTAATCACTGCATGATCAGCCACGTGATAAGTGCAAGATCAGCCACGTGATCAGTGTATGATCAGCCACGTGATCAGTGCATGATCCACAACGTGAGTAGTGCATGATCATTCATGTGATCAGTGTATGATCAGCCACGTGATCAGTTCATGATCACCCACGTGATCAGGGTATGATCAGCCACGTGATCAGTGCATCATCCACAATGTAATTAGTGCATGATCAGCCACGTGAGCAGTGTATGATCAGCCACGTAATCAGTGCATTATCAGCCACTTGATCACAGTATGATCAGCCACGTGATCAGTGCATGTGCAGTCACGTGATCAGTGCATGATCAGCCAAGTGATCAGTTCATGCACAGTCACGTGATCACTGTATGCTCAGCCCCATGATCAGTGCATGATCATCCATGTGATTAGTGCAAGCACAGTCACATTATCAGTGTATGATAGGCTTCGTGATCAGTGCATATTTAGTTACGTGATTAATGTATGATAAACCACGTAATCAGTGCATGATAGCCACGTGATCAGTGCATATGCAGTCACGTGATCAGTGTATGATCATCCACGTGATCAGAGTATGATCAGCCACGTGATCAGTGCATGATCAGCCACGTGATCAGTGTATGATCAGCCAGGTAATCAGTGTATTATCAGCCACGTGATCAGTGCATGATCCACAACGGATTAGTGCATGATCAGTCATGTGATCAGTGTATGAACAGCCACGTGACCAGTGCATCATCCACAACGTGATTAGTGCATGATCAGCCACGTGATCAGTGTATGATAAGCCACGTGATAAGTGCATGATCACCCACGGGATCAGAGCATGTTCAGCCACGTGATCAGTGCATGATCAGCCATGTGATGATTGCTAGCACACTCACGTGATCAGTGTATGATCAGCTTCGAGATCAGTGCATGATCAGCCACGTGCTCAGTCCATGATCAGTCACGTGAGTAGTGCATAATCAGACATGTGATCAGTGCATGATCAGTCAAGTGATCAGTGCATTATCAGCCACGTGATCAGTGCATGATAGTCAAGTGATCAGTGCATGATCAGTCACGTGATTAGTACATGATCTGTCACTTGATCAGTGTATAATATTCACGTGATCAGTTCATGCACCGTCATGTGGTCAGTGCATGATACGCAACGAGATCAGTACATGATCAGTCACGTGGTCAGTGTATGATCAGCCACGGGATTAGGCATGATAGCCAGGTGACTAGTACATGATCAGTCACGCGATCAGTGCATGATCAGCCACGGGATCCGGGCATGATTGACATGTGATCAGTGCATGAGAGCTACGTGATCAGTGCATGATCAGCCACGTGATCATTGCATAATCCGCCACGTGATCAGTGCATGCACACTCACGTGATCAGTGTATGATCAACTTCGTGATCAGTGCATGATCAGCTACGTGATCAGTGCATGCTCAGTCACATGATCAGTGTATGATCAACTTCGTGATCAGTGCATGATCAGATACGTGATAAGTGCAAGCTCAGTCACATGATCAGTGCATGTGCAGTCACGTGATCAGTGCATGATAAGTCACGTGTTCAGTGCATGATCTGTCACGTGATAAGTGTGTGATCATCCATATGATCAGTGCATGCGAAATCTGGAGATCATTGCATGAAAGCGACGTGATCACTGCATGATTAGTCACGTGATCTGTTCCAGATCAGCTACGTGGTTAGTGCATGATAGCCAGGGGATCAGTGCATGATCAGTCACGTGATCAGTGTATGATCAGCCACGTAATCGGTGTATGATCATCCACGAATCAGAGTATGATCAGCCACGTGATCAGTGTATGATCAGCCACGTGATCAGTGTATGATCAGCCACGTAATCAGTGTATTATCAGCCACGTGATCAGTGCATGATCCACAACGTGGTAGGTGCAGGATCAGTCATGTGATCAGTGTATGATCAGCCACGTGACCAGTGCATCATCCACAACGTGATTAGTGCATGATCAGCCACGTGATCAGTGTATGATAAGCCACGTGATAAGTGCATGATCTCCCACGGGATCAGAGCATGTTCAGCCACGTGATCAGTGCATGATCAGCCATGTGATCATTGCATGCAGACTCACGTGATCAGTGTATGATCAGCTTCGAGATCAGTGCATGATCAGCCACGTGATCAGTGCATGATCAGTCAAGTGGTCAGTGTATGATCAACTTTGTGATCAGTGCATGATCAGCTACATGATCAGTGCATGCTCAGTCACATGATCAGTGCATGTGCAGTCACGTGATCAGTGCATGATATGTCACGTGTTCAGTGCATGATCTGTCACGTGATCAGTGTGTGATCATCCATATGATCAGTGCATGCGCAATCTCGAGATCATTGCATGATAGCGACGTGATCACTGCATGATTAGTCACGTGATCTGTTCCAGATCAGCTACGAGATTAGTGCATGATAGCCAGGTGATCAGTGCATGATCAGTCACGTGATCAGTGTATGATCAACCACGTGATCAATGCATGATAGCCACCAGATCAGTGCATGATCAGTCACGTGATCAGTGCATGATCTGTCACGTGTCCTGTGTATGGTATCTAAGTGATCAGTTCCTGCGCAGTCATGTGATCAGTGCATGATAGCTAAGTGATCAGGGCCTGATCAACCACGTGATCAGAGCAAGATTGCCACGTGATCAGTGCATGATTATTTAGGTGATCAATGTATGATAAGCCACATTATCAGTGCATGATAGCCACGTGATCAGTGCATGATCAGTCACGTGATCATGGCATGCGAAGTCATGTGATCAGTGCACGATAGCTATGTGATCAGTGCATAATCAGTCACGTGATCAGTACATGATCAGCCACGTGATCAGTACATAATCAGCCAAGTGATCATTGCATGCACAGTCACGTGATCAGTGTATGATCAGCCTCGTGATCAGTGCAGGATCAGCCACGTGATCAGTGCATGAACAGGTCCGTGATCAGTGCATGATCAGGCTCATGATCAGTGCATGATCAGTCACGTGATTAGTCCATGATCAGTCACGTGAGTAGTGCATGATCAGACACGTGATCAGTGCATGATCAGTCAAGTGATCAGTGCATTATCAGCCACGTGATCTGTGCAAGATCAGCCACGTGATCAGTGCATTATAGCCACGTGATCAGTTCTTGATTAGTCACATGATCAGCACCATTCAGACATGAGATCACTGCATGCTAAGTCACGTGATCAGTTCATGTTCCGCCATGTGATTAGTGCATGATCAGCCACGTGAGAAATGCGTGATCATCCACGTGATTATTGCATGCACAATCAAGTGATCAGTGCATGATAGTCACGTGATCTATGTATGATCAGTCACGTGATCAGTGTATGATCAGCCAAGTGATCAGTGCATGATAGCCACGTGACCAGCACATGATTAATCAGTGCATGATCAGTCAAGTGATCAGTGCATGATCAGTCATGTGATCAGTGCATGATCAGCCATTTTTTTAGTGCATAAGCAGTCAAGTGATCAGCGTATTATCATCCACGTGATCAGTGCATGTGCAGTCAAGCGATCAGTGCATGCAATCTCGTGATCAGTGTATTTTCAGCTTCGTGTTCAGAGTACGATCAGCCACGTGATCAGTGCCTGATCAGCCACGTGATCAGTGTATCATCAGCCACATGATCAGTGCATGGTCAGCCACATGATCAGTGCATGCACAGTCCTGTGATCAGTGTAATATCAGCTTCGTGATCAGTGCATGATCAGCCACGTGATCAGTGCATGATCAGCCACATAATCAATGCATGCACATTCATGTGATCAGTGCATGATCCACAACGTGATTAGTGCATGATCAGTCATGTGATCAGTGTATGATCAGCCACGTGACCAGTGCATCATCCACAACGTGATTAGTGCATGATCAGCCACGTGATCAGTGTATGATAAGCCACGTGATAAGTGCATGATCACCCACGGGATCAGAGCATGTTCAGCCACGTGATCAGTGCATAATCAGCCATGTGATCACTGCATGCACACTCACGTGATAAGTGTATGATCAGCTTCGAGATCAGTGCATGATCAGCCACGTGATCAGTGCATGATCAGCCACGTGATCAGTGCATGATCAGTCACGTGATCAGTGCATGATCTGTCACGTGATCAGTGCATGATCTGTCACGTGTCCTGTGTATGATATCTAAGTGATCAGTTCTTGCACAGTCATGTGATCAGTGCATGATAGCTAAGTGATCAGTGCCTGATCAACCACGTGATCAGAGCAAGATTGCCACGTGATCAGTGCATGATTATTTAGGTGATCAATGTATGATAAGCCACATTATCAGTGCATGATAGCCACGTGATCAGTGCATGATCAGTCACGTGATCATGGCATGCGAAGTCATGTGATCAGTGCATGATAGCTATGTGATCAGTGCATAATCAGTCACGTGATCAGTGCATGATCAGCCACGTGATGAGTACATGATCAGCCAAGTGATCATTGCATGCACAGTCACGTGATCAGTGTATGATCAGCCTAGTGATCAGTGCAGGATCAGCCACGTGATCAGTGCATGAAAAGGTCCGTGATCAGTGCATGATCAGGCTCATGATCAGTGCATGATCAGTCACGTGATCAGTCCATGATCAGTCACGTGATCAGTGTATGATCAGCCAGGTGTTCATTGCATGATCAGCCACGTGATCAATACATGCACAGTCATTTGATCAGTGCATAACCTACAACGTGATTAGTGCATGATCATTCATGTAATCACTGCATGATCAGCCACGTGATAAGTGCAAGATCAGCCACGTGATCAGTGTATGATCAGCCACGTGATCAGTGCATGATCCACAACGTGAGTAGTGCATGATCATTCATGTGATCAGTGTATGATCAGCCACGTGATCAGTTCATGATCACCCACGTGATCAGGGTATGATCAGCCACGTGATCAGTGCATCATCCACAATGTAATTAGTGCATGATCAGCCACGTGAGCAGTGTATGATCAGCCACGTAATCAGTGCATTATCAGCCACTTGATCACAGTATGATCAGCCACGTGATCAGTGCATGTGCATTCACGTGATCAGTGCATGATCAGCCAAGTGATCAGTTCATGCACAGTCACGTGATCACTGTATGCTCAGCCCCATGATCAGTGCATGATCATCCATGTGATTAGTGCAAGCACAGTCACATTATCAGTGTATGATAGGCTTCGTGATCAGTGCATATTTAGTTACGTGATTAATGTATGATAAACCACGTAATCAGTGCATGATAGCCACGTGATCAGTGCATATGCAGTCACGTGATCAGTGTATGATCATCCACGTGATCAGAGTATGATCAGCCACGTGATCAGTGCATGATCAGCCACGTGATCAGTGTATGATCAGCCAGGTAATCAGTGTATTATCAGCCACGTGATCAGTGCATGATCCACAACGGATTAGTGCATGATCAGTCATGTGATCAGTGTATGAACAGCCACGTGACCAGTGCATCATCCACAACGTGATTAGTGCATGATCAGCCACGTGATCAGTGTATGATAAGCCACGTGATAAGTGCATGATCACCCACGGGATCAGAGCATGTTCAGCCACGTGATCAGTGCATGATCAGCCATGTGATGATTGCTAGCACACTCACGTGATCAGTGTATGATCAGCTTCGAGATCAGTGCATGATCAGCCACGTGCTCAGTCCATGATCAGTCACGTGAGTAGTGCATAATCAGACATGTGATCAGTGCATGATCAGTCAAGTGATCAGTGCATTATCAGCCACGTGATCAGTGCATGATAGTCAAGTGATCAGTGCATGATCAGTCACGTGATTAGTACATGATCTGTCACTTGATCAGTGTATAATATTCACGTGATCAGTTCATGCACCGTCATGTGGTCAGTGCATGATACGCAACGAGATCAGTACATGATCAGTCACGTGGTCAGTGTATGATCAGCCACGGGATTAGGCATGATAGCCAGGTGACTAGTACATGATCAGTCACGCGATCAGTGCATGATCAGCCACGGGATCCGGGCATGATTGACATGTGATCAGTGCATGAGAGCTACGTGATCAGTGCATGATCAGCCACGTGATCATTGCATAATCCGCCACGTGATCAGTGCATGCACACTCACGTGATCAGTGTATGATCAACTTCGTGATCAGTGCATGATCAGCTACGTGATCAGTGCATGCTCAGTCACATGATCAGTGTATGATCAACTTCGTGATCAGTGCATGATCAGATACGTGATAAGTGCAAGCTCAGTCACATGATCAGTGCATGTGCAGTCACGTGATCAGTGCATGATAAGTCACGTGTTCAGTGCATGATCTGTCACGTGATAAGTGTGTGATCATCCATATGATCAGTGCATGCGAAATCTGGAGATCATTGCATGAAAGCGACGTGATCACTGCATGATTAGTCACGTGATCTGTTCCAGATCAGCTACGTGGTTAGTGCATGATAGCCAGGGGATCAGTGCATGATCAGTCACGTGATCAGTGTATGATCAGCCACGTAATCGGTGTATGATCATCCACGAATCAGAGTATGATCAGCCACGTGATCAGTGTATGATCAGCCACGTGATCAGTGTATGATCAGCCACGTAATCAGTGTATTATCAGCCACGTGATCAGTGCATGATCCACAACGTGGTAGGTGCAGGATCAGTCATGTGATCAGTGTATGATCAGCCACGTGACCAGTGCATCATCCACAACGTGATTAGTGCATGATCAGCCACGTGATCAGTGTATGATAAGCCACGTGATAAGTGCATGATCTCCCACGGGATCAGAGCATGTTCAGCCACGTGATCAGTGCATGATCAGCCATGTGATCATTGCATGCAGACTCACGTGATCAGTGTATGATCAGCTTCGAGATCAGTGCATGATCAGCCACGTGATCAGTGCATGATCAGTCAAGTGGTCAGTGTATGATCAACTTTGTGATCAGTGCATGATCAGCTACATGATCAGTGCATGCTCAGTCACATGATCAGTGCATGTGCAGTCACGTGATCAGTGCATGATATGTCACGTGTTCAGTGCATGATCTGTCACGTGATCAGTGTGTGATCATCCATATGATCAGTGCATGCGCAATCTCGAGATCATTGCATGATAGCGACGTGATCACTGCATGATTAGTCACGTGATCTGTTCCAGATCAGCTACGAGATTAGTGCATGATAGCCAGGTGATCAGTGCATGATCAGTCACGTGATCAGTGTATGATCAACCACGTGATCAATGCATGATAGCCACCAGATCAGTGCATGATCAGTCACGTGATCAGTGCATGATCTGTCACGTGTCCTGTGTATGGTATCTAAGTGATCAGTTCCTGCGCAGTCATGTGATCAGTGCATGATAGCTAAGTGATCAGGGCCTGATCAACCACGTGATCAGAGCAAGATTGCCACGTGATCAGTGCATGATTATTTAGGTGATCAATGTATGATAAGCCACATTATCAGTGCATGATAGCCACGTGATCAGTGCATGATCAGTCACGTGATCATGGCATGCGAAGTCATGTGATCAGTGCACGATAGCTATGTGATCAGTGCATAATCAGTCACGTGATCAGTACATGATCAGCCACGTGATCAGTACATAATCAGCCAAGTGATCATTGCATGCACAGTCACGTGATCAGTGTATGATCAGCCTCGTGATCAGTGCAGGATCAGCCACGTGATCAGTGCATGAACAGGTCCGTGATCAGTGCATGATCAGGCTCATGATCAGTGCATGATCAGTCACGTGATTAGTCCATGATCAGTCACGTGAGTAGTGCATGATCAGACACGTGATCAGTGCATGATCAGTCAAGTGATCAGTGCATTATCAGCCACGTGATCTGTGCAAGATCAGCCACGTGATCAGTGCATTATAGCCACGTGATCAGTTCTTGATTAGTCACATGATCAGCACCATTCAGACATGAGATCACTGCATGCTAAGTCACGTGATCAGTTCATGTTCCGCCATGTGATTAGTGCATGATCAGCCACGTGAGAAATGCGTGATCATCCACGTGATTATTGCATGCACAATCAAGTGATCAGTGCATGATAGTCACGTGATCTATGTATGATCAGTCACGTGATCAGTGTATGATCAGCCAAGTGATCAGTGCATGATAGCCACGTGACCAGCACATGATTGATCAGTGCATGATCAGTCAAGTGATCAGTGCATGATCAGTCATGTGATCAGTGCATGATCAGCCATTTTTTTAGTGCATAAGCTGTCAAGTGATCAGCGTATTATCATCCACGTGATCAGTGCATGTGCAGTCAAGCGATCAGTGCATGCAATCTCGTGATCAGTGTATTTTCAGCTTCGTGTTCAGAGTACGATCAGCCACGTGATCAGTGCCTGATCAGCCACGTGATCAGTGTATCATCAGCCACATGATCAGTGCATGGTCAGCCACATGATCAGTGCATGCACAGTCCTGTGATCAGTGTAATATCAGCTTCGTGATCAGTGCATGATCAGCCACGTGATCAGTGCATGATCAGCCACATAATCAATGCATGCACATTCATGTGATCAGTGCATGATCCACAACGTGATTAGTGCATGATCAGTCATGTGATCAGTG
>NW_020868169.1:0-1269 GCF_003369695.1 Bos indicus x Bos taurus
TGCATGATCAGCCACGTGATCAGTGCATGATCAGCACGTGATCACTGCATGATAGCCATGTGATCATTGCCTACAGTTACTGATCTGTGCATGCGCAGTCCTGGTGATCAGTGCATGAACACCCACGTGATCAGTGAATGATCAATAACATGATCAGCAATATTCAGACACGTGATCAATGTATGCTCAGTCACGTGATCAGTTCCTGATCATCCACCGTGATCAGTGTATGATCATCCTCGAGATCACTGCATGCACAGTCCATGATCAGTGCATGATAGCCACGTGATCAGTGCATGATCAGTCACGTCTTCAGTGCATGATCAATCACGTGATGTGAATGATCAGCTACGTGGTCAGTGCATGATAGCCAGGTGATCAGTGCATGAAAAGTCACGTGTTCAATGTATGATCAGCCACGTGATCAGTGGCATGAGCAGCCATGTGATCAGTGTGCATGATCACCCACATGATCAGTGTATGATCATCCTCGAGATCAGTGCATGCGCAGTCACATGATCACTGCATGATAGCCACGTATCAGTGCATGATAAGTCACGTGTCAGTGCATGATCAATCACGTGATCAGTGTATGATCATCCTCGTGATCCAGTGCATGCACAGTCTCGAGATCAGTGTTGATCAGCCACGTGAACAGTGCCCTGCTGAGTCACGTGAACAGGGCCTGCTGAGCTGCGTGATTCCTGTCTGCTGAGCTGCTTGACAATTGCCAGCTGAGCTGCGTGGTTCCTGCCTGCTCATCTGCTTGACAATTGCCAGCTGAGCCGTCTGAGTTCCTGCCTATTCAGCTGCTTGATGATTGCACGCTGAGCAGCATGATTCATCACAGCTGAGGTCCATGATTATTGCCTGCTGATTGCGTGATTCGTGCCTGCTCAGCTCTTTGGGTTTATTGCCTCCTGAGGCACATCATCAGTGCATGATAGCCACGTGATGGCAGTTCATGATCAGTCACATGATCAGCCCCATTCAGACACGAGATCACTGCATTGCTAAGTCACGTGGTCAGTTTCATGATCAGCCATGTGATAAGTGCATGATCAGCCACGTGATAAGTGCAGGATCATCCACGTGATTATTGCATGCACAATCAAGTGATCAGTGCATGATAGCCATGTGATCTGGTGCATGATCAGTCACGTGATCAGTTCCTGATCAGCCATGTGATCAGTGTATGATCATCCTCGAGATCAGTGCATGCGCAGTCACATGATCAGTGGCTTGATTAGACACGTCTTCAGTGCATGA
>NW_020868170.1:0-22598 GCF_003369695.1 Bos indicus x Bos taurus
ATCAGCCAAATGATCAGTCACGTGATCAGTGTATGATCAGCCACGTGATCAGTGAATGATAGCCACGTTATCATTGCCTTCAATTACGTGATCAGTGAATGTGCAGTCACGTGATTAGTGCATGGGCAGTCACGTGATCAGTGTATGATCAGCCACGTGTTCAGTGCATGATAGCTACGTGATCAGGCATGATCAGCCACGTGATCAGTGCACGATAAGCCACGTGACCAGTGCATATGAGTCATGAGTCAGTGCATGATCAGCCATGGGATCAGTGCATGATAGCCATGTGATCAGTGCATGATAGCTACGTGATCAGTGCCTGATCAGCACGTAATCAGTGCATGAACAGTCTCGTGATCACTGTATGATGAGCCAGGTCACTGCATGTGCAGTCACGTGATCAGTGTATGATCAGCCATGTGTTCAGTGCATGATAGACAAGTGATCAATGCATGATAGCTACGTGATCAGTGCATGCTCAGTCACATGAACAGTGCATGATCAGCCACGTGATCAGTGCATGATAGCCACGTTATCATTGCCTTCATTACGTGATCAGTGCATGTGCAGTCACGTGATAGTGCATGGGCAGTCACGTGTTCAGTTGATCAGCCACGTGTTCAGTGCATGATAGACACGTGATCAGTGCATGATAGACGTGATCAGTGCATGATAAGCAACGTGATTAGTGCATGATCAGCCACGTGATCAGTGTTGATCAGCCACGTGATCAGTGCATGATAGACACGTGATCAGTGCATGATAGCCACGTGATCAGTGCATGATAAGCACGTGATCAGTGCATGATCAGCCACGTGATTAGTGTATGATCAGCCATGATCAGTGCATGATAGACACGTGATCAGTGCATGATAGCCACGTGATCAGTGCATGATAAGCAACGTGATCAGTGCATGATCAGTCACGTGATCAGTGTATGATCAGCACGTGATCAGTGCAATGATAGACACGTGATCAGTGCATGATAGCCACGTGATTCAGTGCATTGAAAGCAACGTGATTAGTGCATGATCAGCCACGTGATTAGTGGGTATGATCAGCCACGTGATCAGTGCATGATCAGCCACGTGATCAGTGCATGCACAGTCACGTGATCAGTGTATTCTCAGCTTCATGATAGTGCATGATCAGCCACGTGATCAGTGCATGATCAGCCACGTGATCACTGCTGATAGCCATGTGATCATTGCTTACAGTTACATGATCTGTGCATGCGCAGTCAGGTGATCAGTGCATGATACCCACGTGATCAGTGCATGATCATAACATGATCAGCAATATTCAGACACGTGATCAATGTATGCTCAGTCACGTGATCAGTTCCTGATCATCCACGTGATCAGTGTATGATCATCCTCGAGATCACTGCATGCACAGTCACATGATCAGTGCATGATAGCCACGTGATCAGTGCATGATCAGTCACGTCTTCAGTGCATGATCAATCACGTGATCAGTGAATGATCAGCTACGTGATCAGTGCATGAAGCCAGGTGATCAGTGCATGAAAAGTCACGTGTTCAATGTATGATCAGCCACGTGATCAGTGCATGAGCAGCCATGTGATCAGTGCATGATCACCACATGATCAGTGTATGATCATCCTCGAGATCAGTGCATGCGCAGTCACATGATCACTGCATGATAGCCACGTTATCAGTGCATGATAAGTCACGTCGTCAGTGCATGATCAATCACGTGATCAGTGTATGATCATCCTCGTGATCAGTGCATGCACAGCTCGAGATCAGTGTTGATCAGCCACGTGAACAGTGCCTGCTGAGTCACGTGAACAGGGCCTGCTGAGCTGCGTGATTCCTGTCTGCTGAGCTGCTTGACAATTGCCAGCTGAGCTGCGTGGTTCCTGCCTGCTCATCTGCTTGACAATTGCCAGCTGAGCCGTCTGATTCCTGCCTATTCAGCTGCTTGATGATTGCCAGCTGAGCAGCATGATTCATCACAGCTGAGGTCCATGATTATTGCCTGCTGATTGCGTGATTCGTGCCTGCTCAGCTCTTTGGTTATGCCTCCTGAGGCACATCATCAGTGCATGATAGCCACGTGATCAGTTCATGATCAGTCACATGATCAGCCCCATTCAGACACGAGATCACTGCATGCTAAGTCACGTGGTCAGTTCATGATCAGCCATGTGATAAGTGCATGATCAGCCACGTGATAAGTGCAGGATCATCCACGTGATTATTGCATGCACAATCAAGTGATCAGTGCATGATAGCCATGTGATCTGTGCATGATCAGTCACGTGATCAGTTCCTGATCAGCCATGTGATCAGTGTATGATCATCCTCGAGATCAGTGCATGCGCAGTCACATGATCAGTGCTTGATTAGACACGTCTTCAGTGCATGATCAGGCAAGTGAAGAGTGCATGATCAGGCACATGATCAGTGTATGATAGCCAGGTTATCAGTGCATGATCAGGCACGAGATCAGTGCATGATCAGTCACCTGATCAGCGCATGATCAGGCACGTGATCAGTGCAGATCAGGCACATTATCAGTGCATGATCAGTCATGTGATCATTTCATGATCAGTCACATGATCAGTGCATGATCAGCCACGTGATCAGTGCATGATCAGGCTTGTGATCAGTGCATGATCAGCCACGTGATCAGTGCATGCACAGTCACGTGATCTGTGTAACATCAGCCAAATGATCAGTGCATGATCAGGTACGTAATCAGTGCATGATCAGGCACCTGATCAGTGCATGATCAGTCATGTGATCAATTCATGATCAGCCACGTGATCAGTGCATGATCAGCCACGTGATCAGTGCATGATCAGCCTTGTGATCAGTGCATGCACAGTCACGTGATCAGTGTATGATCAGCTTGTGATCAGTGCATGATCAGCCTTGTGATCAGTGCATGCACAGTCACGTGATCAGTGTATGATCAGCTTTGTGATCAGTGCATGATCAACCATGTGATCAGTGCATGATCAGTCACGTGATCAGTGTATGATCAGCCACGTGATCAGTGAATGATAGCCACGTTATCATTGCCTTCAATTACGTGATCAGTGAATGTGCAGTCACGGTGATTAGTGCATGGGCAGTCACGTGATCAGTGTATGATCAGCCACGTGTTCAGTGCATGATAGCTACGTGATCAGTGCATGATCAGGCACGTGATCAGTGCATGATCAGCCACCTGATCAGTGCACGATAGCCACGTTACCAGTGCATGATGAGTCATGAGTTCAGTGCATGATCAGCCATGGGATCAGTGCATGATAGCCATGTGATCAGTGCATGATAGCTACGTGATCAGTGCCTGATCAGCACGTAATCAGGCATGAACAGTCTCGTGATCACTGTATGATGAGCCACGTGGTCACTGCATGTGCAGTCACGTGATCAGTGTATGATCAGCCATGTGTTCAGTGCATGATAGACAAGTGATCAATGCATGATAGCTACGTGATCAGTGCATGCTCAGTCACATGAACAGTGCATGATCAGCCACGTGATCAGTGCATGATAGGCACGTTATCATTGCCTTCAATTACGTGATCAGTGCATGTGCAGTCACGTGATTAGTGCATGGGCAGTCACGTGTTCAGTGTATGATCAGCCACGTGTTCAGTGCATGATAGACACGTGATCAGTGCATGGTAAGCAACGTGATCAGTGTTATGATCAGCTACGTGATCAGTGCATGATCAGCCACGTGATCAGTGCATGATCAGGCAAGTGATCAGTGCATGATCAGCGTGATTAGTGCATGATCAGCCACGTGATTAGTGTATGATCAGCCACGTGATCAGTGCATGATCAGCAACGTGATCAGTGTATGATCAGCAATGTGATCAGTTCATGATCAGCCACATTGATCAGTGCATGATCAGCCAAGTGATCAGGGCATGCAGTCACGTGATCAGTCTATGATCAGCTTCATGATTAGACACAGTGATCAGTGCATGATCAGCCCGTGATCAGTGCATGATCAGTCACGTGATCAGTGGGTGATCAGTCACGTGATCAGTGTATGATCAGCTTCGTGATCAGTGCATGATCAGCCACGAGATCAGTGCATGATCAGGCATTTGAAGAGTGCATTATCAGTCATGTAATCAATGTATGATAGCCAGGTATAAGGCATGATCAGCCACGTGATCAGTGCATGATCAGCCACGTGATCAGTGCATGCCAGTCACGTGATCAGTGTATTCTCAGCTTCGTGATAAGTGCATGATCAGCCACGTGATCAGTGCATGATCAGCCTTGTGATCAGTGCATGACAGTCACGTGATCAGTGTATGATCAGCTTTGTGATCAGTGCATGATCAACCACGTGATCAGTGCATGATCAGTCACGTGATCAGTGTATGTTCAGCCACGTGATCAGTGAATGATAGCCACGTTATCATTGCCTTCAATTACGTGATCAGTGAATGTGCAGTCACGTGATTAGTGCATGGCAGCTGATCAGTGTATGATCAGCCACGTGATCAGTGCATGATAGCTACATGATCAGTGCATGATCAGGCACGTGATCAGTGCATGATAAGTCACGTGATCAGTGTATGATCAGCACCTGATCAGTGCACGATAGCACGTTACCAGTGCATGATGAGTCATGAGTTCAGTGCATGATCAGCCATGGGTCAGTGCATGATAGCCATGTGATCAGTGCATGATAGCTACGTGATCAGTGCCTGATCAGCACGTAATCAGTGCATGAACAGTCTCGTGATCACTGTATGATGAGCCACGTGGTCACTGCATGTGCAGTCACGTGATCAGTGTATGATCAGCCATGTGTTCAGTGCATGATAAACAAGTGATCAATGCATGATAGCTACGTGATCAGTGCATGCTCAGTCACATGAACAGTGCATGATCAGCCACGTGATCAGTGCATGATAGCCACGTTATCATGCCTTCAATTACGTGATCAGTGCATGTGCAGTCACGTGATAGTGCATGGCAGTCACGTGTTCAGTGTATGATCAGCCACGTGTTCAGTGCATGATAGACACGTGATCAGTGCATTAAGCAACGTGATTAGTGATGATCAGCCACGTTAGTGTATGATCAGCCACGTGATCAGTGCATGATCAGCAATGTGATCAGTGTATGATCAGCAATGTGATCAGTTCATGATCCGCAACGTGATTAGTGCATGATCAGCCACGTAATTAGTGTATGATCATCCACGTGATCAGTGCATGATCTGCCACATGATCAGTGCATGATCAGCCACGTGATCAGTGCATGCACAGTCAGGTGATCAGTGCATGACAGCTACGCAATCAGTGCATCATCAGTCACGGGATCAATGTATGATCAGCCACGTGATGCGTGCATGATTCAAGCCACGTGATCAGTGCATGATAGCCAAGTGATCAGCGGCGCATGCAGTCACGTGATCAGTCATGATCAGCTTCATGATCAGTGCATGATTAGACACGTGATCAGTGCATGATCAGGCACGTGATCAGTGCATGATAGCCACGTGATCAGTGCATGATCAGCACGTGATCAGTGCGTGATCAGTCACGTGATCAGTGTATGATCAGCTTCGTGATCAGTGCATGATCAGAGCACGAGATCAGTGCATGATCAGGCATTTGAAGAGTGCATTAGTCAGTCATGTAATCAATGTATGATAGCCAGGTTATAAGGGGCATGATCAGCCACGTGATCAGTGCATGATCAGCCACGTGATCAGTGCATGCACAGTCACGTGATCAGTGTATTCTCAGCTTCGATGATAAGTGCATGATCAGCCACGTGATCAGTGCATGATCAGCCACGTGATCACTGCATGATAGCCATGTGATCATTGCCTACAGTTACATGATCTGTGCATGCGCAGTCAGGTGATCAGTGCATGATACCCACGTGATCAGTGCATGATCAATAACATGATCAGCAATATTCAGACACGTGATCAATGTATGCTCAGTCACGTGATCAGTTCCTGATCATCCACGTGATCAGTGTATGATCATCCTCGAGATCACTGCAATGCACAGTCACATGATCAGTGCATGATAGCCACGTGATCAGTGCATGATCAGTCACGTCTTCAGTGCATGATCAATCACGTGATCAGTGAATGATCAGCTACGTGATCAGTGCAATGATAGCCAGGTGATCAGTGCATGAAAAGTCACGTGTGCAATGTATGATCAGCCACGTGATCAGTGCATGAGCACCATGTGATCAGTGCATGATCACCACATGATCAGTGTATGATCATCCTCGAGATCAGTGCATGCGCAGTCACATGATCACTGCATGATAGCCACGTTATCAGTGCATGATAAGTCACGTCGTCAGTGCATGATCAATCACGTGATCAGTGTATGATCATCCTCGTGATCAGTGCATGCACAGTCTCGAGATCAGTGTTGATAGGCCACGTTGAACAGTGCCTGCTGAGTCACGTGAACAGGCCTGCTGAGCTTGCGTGATTCCTGTCTGCTGAGCTTGCTTGACAATTGCCAGCTGAGCTGCGTGGTTCCTGCCTGCTCATCTGCTTGACAATTGCCAGCTGAGCCGTCTGATTCCTGCCTATTCAGCTGCTTGATGATTGCCAGCTGAGCAGCATGATTCATCACAAGCTGAGGTCCATGATTATTGCCTGCTGATTGCGTGATTTCGTTGCCTGCTCAGCTCTTTGGTTATTGCCTCCTGAGGCACATCATCAGTGCATGATAGCCACGTGATCAGTTCATGATCAGTCACATGATCAGCCCCATTCAGACACGAGATCACTGCATGCTAAGTCACGTGGTCAGTTCATGATCAGCCATGTGATAAGTGCATGATCAGCCACGTGATAAGTGCAGGATCATCCACGTGATTATTGCATGCACAATCAAGTGATCAGTGCATGATAGCCATGTGATCTGTGCATGATCAGTCACGTGATCAGTTCCTGATCAGCCATGTGATCAGTGTATGATCATCCTCGAGATCAGTGCATGCGCCAGTCACATGATCAGTGCTTGATTAGACACGTCTTCAGTGCATGATCAGGCAAGTGAAGAGTGCATGATCAGGCACATGATCAGTGTATGATAGCCAGGTTATCAGTGCATGATCAGGCACGAGATCAGTGCATGATCAGTCACCTGATCAGCGCATGATCAGGCACGTGATCAGTGCAGGATCAGGCACATTATCAGTGCATGATCAGTCATGTGATCATTTCATGATCAGTCACATGATCAGTGCATGATCAGCCACGTGATCAGTGCATGATCAGGCTTGTGATCAGTGCATGATCAGCCACGTGATCAGTGCATGCACAGTCACGTGATCTGTGTAACATCAGCCAAATGATCAGTGCATGATCAGGTACGTAATCAGTGCATGATCAGGCACCTGATCAGTGCATGATCAGTCATGTGATCAATTCATGATCAGCCACGTGATCAGTGCATGATCAGCCACGTGATCAGTGCATGATCAGCCTTGTGATCAGTGCATGCACAGTCACGTGATCAGTGTATGATCAGCTTTGTGATCAGTGCATGATCAGCCTTGTGATCAGTGCATGCACAGTCACGTGATCAGTGTATGATCAGCTTTGTGATTCAGTGCATGATCAACCATGTGATCAGTGCATGATCAGTCACGTGATCAGTGTATGATCAGCCACGTGATCAGTGAATGATAGCCACGTTATCATTGCCTTCAATTACGTGATCAGTGAATGTGCAGTCACGTGATTAGTGCATGGGCAGTCACGTGATCAGTGTATGATCAGCCACGTGTTCAGTGCATGATAGCTACGTGATCAGTGCATGATCAGGCACGTGATCAGTGCATGATCAGCCACCTGATCAGTGCACGATAGCCACGTTACCAGTGCATGATGAGTCATGAGTTCAGTGCATGATCAGCCATGGGATCAGTGCATGATAGCCATGTGATCAGTGCATGATAGCTACGTGATCAGTGCCTGATCAGCACGTAATCAGTGCATGAACAGTCTCGTGATCACTGTATGATGAGCCACGTGGTCACTGCATGTGCAGTCACGTGATCAGTGTATGATCAGCCATGTGTTCAGTGCATGATAGACAAGTGATCAATGCATGATAGCTACGTGATCAGTGCATGCTCAGTCACATGAACAGTGCATGATCAGCCACGTGATCAGTGCATGATAGGCACGTTATCATTGCCTTCAATTACGTGATCAGTGCATGTGCAGTCACGTGATTAGTGCATGGGCAGTCACGTGTTCAGTGTATGATCAGCCACGTGTTCAGTGCATGATAGACACGTGATCAGTGCATGGTAAGCAACGTGATCAGTGTATGATCAGCTACGTGATCAGTGCATGATCAGCCACGTGATCAGTGCATGATCAGGCAAGTGGATCAGTGCATGATCAGGCGTGATTAGTGCATGAATCAGCCACGTGATTAGTGTATGATCAGCCACGTGATCAGTGCATGATCAGCAACGTGATCAGTGTATGATCAGCAATGAGATCAGTTCATGATCAGCCACTTGATCAGTGCATGATCAGCCAAGTGATCAGGGGCATGCAGTCACGTGATCAGTCTATGATCAGCTTCATGATTAGACACGTGATCAGTGCATGATCAGGCCCGTGATCAGTGCATGATCAGTCACGTGATCAGTGGGTGATCAGTCACGTGATCAGTGTATGATCAGCTTCGTGATCAGTGCATGATCAGCCACGAGATCAGTGCATGATCAGGCATTTGAAGAGTGCATATCAGTCATGTAATCAATGTATGATAGCCAGGTTATAAGGGCATGATCAGCCACGTGATCAGTGCATGATCAGCCACGTGATCAGTGCATGCACAGTCACGTGATCAGTGTATTCTCAGCTTCGTGATAAGTGCATGATCAGCCACGTGATCAGTGCATGATCAGCCTTGTGATCAGTGCATGCACAGTCACGTGATCAGTGTATGATCAGCTTTGTGATCAGTGCATGATCAACCACGTGATCAGTGCATGATCAGTCACGTGATCAGTGTATGTTCAGCCACGTGATCAGTGAATGATAGCCACGTTATCATTGCCTTCAATTACGTGATCAGTGAATGTGCAGTCACGTGATTAGTGCATGGGCAGTCACGTGATCAGTGTATGATCAGCCACGTGTTCAGTGCATGATAGCTACATGATCAGTGCATGATCAGGCACGTGATCAGTGCATGATAAGTCACGTGATCAGTGTATGATCACCACCTGATCAGTGCACGATAGCCACGTTACCAGTGCATGATGAGTCATGAGTTCAGTGCATGATCAGCCATGGGTCAGTGCATGATAGCCATGTGATCAGTGCATGATAGCTACGTGATCAGTGCCTGATCAGCACGTAATCAGTGCATGAACAGTCTCGTGATCACTGTATGATGAGCCACGTGGTCACTGCATGTGCAGTCACGTGATCAGTGTATGATCAGCCATGTGTTCAGTGCATGATAAACAAGTGATCAATGCATGATAGCTACGTGATCAGTGCATGCTCAGTCACATGAACAGTGCATGATCAGCCACGTGATCAGTGCATGATAGCCACGTTATCATTGCCTTAATTACGTGATCAGTGCATGTGCAGTCACGTGATTAGTGCATGGGCAGTCACGTGTTCAGTGTATGATCAGCCACGTGTTCAGTGCATGATAGACACGTGATCAGTGCATGATAAGCAACGTGATTAGTGCATGATCAGCCACGTGATTAGTGTATGATCAGCCACGTGATCAGTGCATGATCAGCAAATGTGATCAGTGTATGATCAGCAATGTGATCAGTTCATGATCCGCAACGTGATTAGTGCATGATCAGCCACGTAATTAGTGTATGATCATCCACGTGATCAGTGCATGATCTGCCACATGATCAGTGCATGATCAGCCACGTGATCAGTGCATGCACAGTCAGGTGATCAGTGCATGACAGCTACGCAATCAGTGCATCATCAGTCACGGGATCAATGTATGATCAGCCACGTGATGCGTGCATGATCAGCCACTTGATCAGTGCATGATCAGCCAAGTGATCAGGGCATGCAGTCACGTGATCAGTCTATGATCAGCTTCATGATCAGTGCATGATTAGACACGTGATCAGTGCATGATCAGGCACGTGATCAGTGCATGATAGCCACGTGATCAGTGCATGATCAGTCACGTGATCAGTGCGTGATCAGTCACGTGATCAGTGTATGATCAGCTTCGTGATCAGTGCATGATCAGACACGAGATCAGTGCATGATCAGGCATTTGAAGAGTGGCATTATCAGTCATGTAATCAATGTATGATAGCCAGGTTATAAGGGCATGATCAGCCACGTGATCAGTGCATGATCAGCCACGTGATCAGTGCATGCACAGTCACGTGATCAGTGTATTCTCAGCTTCATGATAAGTGCATGATCAGCCACGTGATCAGTGCATGATCAGCCACGTGATCACTGCATGATAGCCATGTGATCATTGCCTACAGTTACATGATCTGTGCATGCGCAGTCAGGTGATCAGTGCATGATACCCACGTGATCAGTGCATGATCAATAACATGATCAGCAATATTCAGACACGTGATCAATGTATGCTCAGTCACGTGATCAGTTCCTGATCATCCACGTGATCAGTGTATGATCATCCTCGAGATCACTGCATGCACAGTCACATGATCAGTGCATGATAGCCACGTGATCAGTGCATGATCAGTCACGTCTTCAGTGCATGATCAATCACGTGATCAGTGAATGATCAGCTACGTGATCAGTGCATGATAGCCAGGTGATCAGTGCATGAAAGTCACGTGTTCAATGTATGATCAGCCACGTGATCAGTGCATGAGCAGCCATGTGATCAGTGCATGATCACCACATGATCAGTGTATGATCATCCTCGAGATCAGTGCATGCGCAGTCACATGATCACTGCATGATAGCCACGTTATCAGTGCATGATAAGTCACGTCGTCAGTGCATGATCAATCACGTGATCAGTGTATGATCATCCTCGTGATCAGTGCATGCACAGTCTCGAGATCAGTGTTGATAGCCACGTGAACAGTGCCTGCTGAGTCACGTGAACAGGGCCTGCTGAGCTGCGTGATTCCTGTCTGCTGAGCTGCTTGACAATTGCCAGCTGAGCTGCGTGGTTCCTGCCTGCTCATCTGCTTGACAATTGCCAGCTGAGCCGTCTGATTCCTGCCTATTCAGCTGCTTGATGATTGCCAGCTGAGCAGCATGATTCATCACAGCTGAGGTCCATGATTATTGCCTGCTGATTGCGTGATTCGTGCCTGCTCAGCTCTTTGGTTATTGCCTCCTGAGGCACATCATCAGTGCATGATAGCCACGTGATCAGTTCATGATCAGTCACATGATCAGCCCCATTCAGACACGAGATCACTGCATGCTAAGTCACGTGGTCAGTTCATGATCAGCCATGTGATAAGTGCATGATCAGCCACGTGATAAGTGCAGGATCATCCACGTGATTATTGCATGCACAATCAAGTGATCAGTGCATGATAGCCATGTGATCTGTGCATGATCAGTCACGTGATCAGTTCCTGATCAGCCATGTGATCAGTGTATGATCATCCTCGAGATCAGTGCATGCGCAGTCACATGATCAGTGCTTGATTAGACACGTCTTCAGTGCATGATCAGGCAAGTGAAGAGTGCATGATCAGGCACATGATCAGTGTATGATAGCCAGGTTATCAGTGCATGATCAGGCACGAGATCAGTGCATGATCAGTCACCTGATCAGCGCATGATCAGGCACGTGATCAGTGCAGGATCAGGCACATTATCAGTGCATGATCAGTCATGTGATCATTTCATGATCAGTCACATGATCAGTGCATGATCAGCCACGTGATCAGTGCATGATCAGGCTTGTGATCAGTGCATGATCAGCCACGTGATCAGTGCATGCACAGTCACGTGATCTGTGTAACATCAGCCAAATGATCAGTGCATGATCAGGTACGTAATCAGTGCATGATCAGGCACCTGATCAGTGCATGATCAGTCATGTGATCAATTCATGATCAGCCACGTGATCAGTGCATGATCAGCCACGTGATCAGTGCATGATCAGCCTTGTGATCAGTGCATGCACAGTCACGTGATCAGTGTATGATCAGCTTTGTGATCAGTGCATGATCAGCCTTGTGATCAGTGCATGCACAGTCACGTGATCAGTGTATGATCAGCTTTGTGATCAGTGCATGATCAACCATGTGATCAGTGCATGATCAGTCACGTGATCAGTGTATGATCAGCCACGTGATCAGTGAATGATAGCCACGTTATCATTGCCTTCAATTACGTGATCAGTGAATGTGCAGTCACGTGATTAGTGCATGGGCAGTCACGTGATCAGTGTATGATCAGCCACGTGTTCAGTGCATGATAGCTACGTGATCAGTGCATGATCAGCCACGTGATCAGTGCACGATAGCCACGTTACCAGTGCATGATGAGTCATGAGTTCAGTGCATGATCAGCCATGGGATCAGTGCATGATAGCCATGTGATCAGTGCATGATAGCTACGTGATCAGTGCCTGATCAGCACGTAATCAGTGCATGAACAGTCTCGTGATCACTGTATGATGAGCCACGTGGTCACTGCATGTGCAGTCACGTGATCAGTGTATGATCAGCCATGTGTTCAGTGCATGATAGACAAGTGATCAATGCATGATAGCTACGTGATCAGTGCATGCTCAGTCACATGAACAGTGCATGATCAGCCACGTGATCAGTGCATGATAGCCACGTTATCATTGCCTTCAATTACGTGATTAGTGCATGTGCAGTCACGTGAATAGTGCATGGGCAGTCACGTGTTCAGTGTATGATCAGCCACGTGTTCAGTGCATGATAGACACGTGATCAGTGCATGATAGCCACGTGATTAGTGCATGATAAGCAACGTGATTAGTGCATGATCAGCCACGTGATTAGTGTATGATCAGCCACGTGATCAGTGCATGATAGACACGTGATCAGTGCATGATAGCCACGTGATCAGTGCATGATAAGCAACGTGATTAGTGCATGATCAGCCACGTGATTAGTGTATGATCAGCCACGTGATCAGTGCATGATAGACACGTGATCAGTGCATGATAGCCACGTGATCAGTGCATGATAAGCAACGTGATTAGTGGCATGGGCAGTCACGTGTTCAGTGTATGATCAGCCACGTGTTCAGTGCATGATAGACACGTGATCAGTGCATGATAGCCACGTGATCAGTGCATGATAAGCAACGTGATTAGTGCATGATCAGCCACGTGATTAGTGTATGATCAGCCACGTGATCAGTGCATGATCAGCCACGTGATCAGTGCATGCACAGTCACGTGATCAGTGTATTCTCAGCTTCATGATAAGTGCATGATCAGCCACGTGATCAGTGCATGATCAGCCACGTGATCACTGCATGATAGCCATGTGATCATTGCCTACAGTTACATGATCTGTGCATGCGCAGTCAGGTGATCAGTGCATGATACCCACGTGATCAGTGCATGATCAATAACATGATCAGCAATATTCAGACACGTGATCAATGTATGCTCAGTCACGTGATCAGTTCCTGATCATCCACGTGATCAGTGTATGATCATCCTCGAGATCACTGCATGCACAGTCACATGATCAGTGCATGATAGCCACGTGATCAGTGCATGATCAGTCACGTCTTCAGTGCATGATCAATCACGTGATCAGTGAATGATCAGCTACGTGATCAGTGCATGATAGCCAGGTGATCAGTGCATGAAAGTCACGTGTTCAATGTATGATCAGCCACGTGATCAGTGCATGAGCAGCCATGTGATCAGTGCATGATCACCACATGATCAGTGTATGATCATCCTCGAGATCAGTGCATGCGCAGTCACATGATCACTGCATGATAGCCACGTTATCAGTGCATGATAAGTCACGTCGTCAGTGCATGATCAATCACGTGATCAGTGTATGATCATCCTCGTGATCAGTGCATGCACAGTCTCGAGATCAGTGTTGATAGCCACGTGAACAGTGCCTGCTGAGTCACGTGAACAGGGCCTGCTGAGCTGCGTGATTCCTGTCTGCTGAGCTGCTTGACAATTGCCAGCTGAGCTGCGTGGTTCCTGCCTGCTCATCTGCTTGACAATTGCCAGCTGAGCCGTCTGATTCCTGCCTATTCAGCTGCTTGATGATTGCCAGCTGAGCAGCATGATTCATCACAGCTGAGGTCCATGATTATTGCCTGCTGATTGCGTGATTCGTGCCTGCTCAGCTCTTTGGTTATTGCCTCCTGAGGCACATCATCAGTGCATGATAGCCACGTGATCAGTTCATGATCAGTCACATGATCAGCCCCATTCAGACACGAGATCACTGCATGCTAAGTCACGTGGTCAGTTCATGATCAGCCATGTGATAAGTGCATGATCAGCCACGTGATAAGTGCAGGATCATCCACGTGATTATTGCATGCACAATCAAGTGATCAGTGCATGATAGCCATGTGATCTGTGCATGATCAGTCACGTGATCAGTTCCTGATCAGCCATGTGATCAGTGTATGATCATCCTCGAGATCAGTGCATGCGCAGTCACATGATCAGTGCTTGATTAGACACGTCTTCAGTGCATGATCAGGCAAGTGAAGAGTGCATGATCAGGCACATGATCAGTGTATGATAGCCAGGTTATCAGTGCATGATCAGGCACGAGATCAGTGCATGATCAGTCACCTGATCAGCGCATGATCAGGCACGTGATCAGTGCAGGATCAGGCACATTATCAGTGCATGATCAGTCATGTGATCATTTCATGATCAGTCACATGATCAGTGCATGATCAGCCACGTGATCAGTGCATGATCAGGCTTGTGATCAGTGCATGATCAGCCACGTGATCAGTGCATGCACAGTCACGTGATCTGTGTAACATCAGCCAAATGATCAGTGCATGATCAGGTACGTAATCAGTGCATGATCAGGCACCTGATCAGTGCATGATCAGTCATGTGATCAATTCATGATCAGCCACGTGATCAGTGCATGATCAGCCACGTGATCAGTGCATGATCAGCCTTGTGATCAGTGCATGCACAGTCACGTGATCAGTGTATGATCAGCTTTGTGATCAGTGCATGATCAGCCTTGTGATCAGTGCATGCACAGTCACGTGATCAGTGTATGATCAGCTTTGTGATCAGTGCATGATCAACCATGTGATCAGTGCATGATCAGTCACGTGATCAGTGTATGATCAGCCACGTGATCAGTGAATGATAGCCACGTTATCATTGCCTTCAATTACGTGATCAGTGAATGTGCAGTCACGTGATTAGTGCATGGGCAGTCACGTGATCAGTGTATGATCAGCCACGTGTTCAGTGCATGATAGCTACGTGATCAGTGCATGATCAGGCACGTGATCAGTGCATGATCAGCCACCTGATCAGTGCACGATAGCCACGTTACCAGTGCATGATGAGTCATGAGTTCAGTGCATGATCAGCCATGGGATCAGTGCATGATAGCCATGTGATCAGTGCATGATAGCTACGTGATCAGTGCCTGATCAGCACGTAATCAGTGCATGAACAGTCTCGTGATCACTGTATGATGAGCCACGTGGTCACTGCATGTGCAGTCACGTGATCAGTGTATGATCAGCCATGTGTTCAGTGCATGATAGACAAGTGATCAATGCATGATAGCTACGTGATCAGTGCATGCTCAGTCACATGAACAGTGCATGATCAGCCACGTGATCAGTGCATGATAGGCACGTTATCATTGCCTTCAATTACGTGATCAGTGCATGTGCAGTCACGTGATTAGTGCATGGGCAGTCACGTGTTCAGTGTATGATCAGCCACGTGTTCAGTGCATGATAGACACGTGATCAGTGCATGGTAAGCAACGTGATCAGTGTATGATCAGCTACGTGATCAGTGCATGATCAGCCACGTGATCAGTGCATGATCAGGCAAGTGATCAGTGCATGATCAGGCGTGATTAGTGCATGATCAGCCACGTGATTAGTGTATGATCAGCCACGTGATCAGTGCATGATCAGCAACGTGATCAGTGTATGATCAGCAATGAGATCAGTTCATGATCAGCCACTTGATCAGTGCATGATCAGCCAAGTGATCAGGGCATGCAGTCACGTGATCAGTCTATGATCAGCTTCATGATTAGACACGTGATCAGTGCATGATCAGGCCCGTGATCAGTGCATGATCAGTCACGTGATCAGTGGGTGATCAGTCACGTGATCAGTGTATGATCAGCTTCGTGATCAGTGCATGATCAGCCACGAGATCAGTGCATGATCAGGCATTTGAAGAGTGCATTATCAGTCATGTAATCAATGTATGATAGCCAGGTTATAAGGGCATGATCAGCCACGTGATCAGTGCATGATCAGCCACGTGATCAGTGCATGCACAGTCACGTGATCAGTGTATTCTCAGCTTCGTGATAAGTGCATGATCAGCCACGTGATCAGTGCATGATCAGCCTTGTGATCAGTGCATGCACAGTCACGTGATCAGTGTATGATCAGCTTTGTGATCAGTGCATGATCAACCACGTGATCAGTGCATGATCAGTCACGTGATCAGTGTATGTTCAGCCACGTGATCAGTGAATGATAGCCACGTTATCATTGCCTTCAATTACGTGATCAGTGATGTGCAGTCACGTGATTAGTGCATGGGCAGTCACGTGATCAGTGTATGATCAGCCACGTGTTCAGTGCATGATAGCTACATGATCAGTGCATGATCAGGCACGTGATCAGTGCATGATAAGTCACGTGATCAGTGTATGATCAGCCACCTGATCAGTGCACGATAGCCACGTTACCAGTGCATGATGAGTCATGAGTTCAGTGCATGATCAGCCATGGGTCAGTGCATGATAGCCATGTGATCAGTGCATGATAGCTACGTGATCAGTGCCTGATCAGCACGTAATCAGTGCATGAACAGTCTCGTGATCACTGTATGATGAGCCACGTGGTCACTGCATGTGCAGTCACGTGATCAGTGTATGATCAGCCATGTGTTCAGTGCATGATAAACAAGTGATCAATGCATGATAGCTACGTGATCAGTGCATGCTCAGTCACATGAACAGTGCATGATCAGCCACGTGATCAGTGCATGATAAGCCACGTTATCATTGCCTTCAATTACGTGATCAGTGCATGTGCAGTCACGTGATTAGTGCATGGGCAGTCACGTGTTCAGTGTATGATCAGCCACGTGTTCAGTGCATGATAGACACGTGATCAGTGCATGATAAGCAACGTGATTAGTGCATGATCAGCCACGTGATTAGTGTATGATCAGCCACGTGATCAGTGCATGATCAGCAATGTGATCAGTGTATGATCAGCAATGTGATCAGTTCATGATCCGCAACGTGATTAGTGCATGATCAGCCACGTAATTAGTGTATGATCATCCACGTGATCAGTGCATGATCTGCCACATGATCAGTGCATGATCAGCCACGTGATCAGTGCATGCACAGTCAGGTGATCAGTGCATGACAGCTACGCAATCAAGTGCATCATCAGTCACGGGATCAATGTAATGATCAGCCACGTGATGCGTGCATGATCAGCCACTTGATCAGTGCATGATCAGCCAAGGTGATCAGGGCATGCAGTCACGTGATCAGTCTATATGCAGCTTCAATGATCATGCATGATTAGACACGTGATCAGTGCATGATCAGGCACGTGATCAGTGCAATGATAGCCCGTGATCAGTGCATGATCAGTCACGTGATCAGTGGCGTGATCAGTCACGTGATCAGTGTATGATCAGCTTCGTGATCAGTGCATGATCAGACACGAGATCAGTGCATGATCAGGCATTTGAAGAGTGCATTATCAGTCCATGTAATCAATGTATGATAGCCCAGGTTATAAGGGCATGATCAGCCACGTGATCAGTGCATGATCAGCCACGTGATCAGTGCATGCACAGTCACGTGATCAGTGTATTCTCAGCTTCATGATAAGTGCATGATCAGCCACGTGATCAGTGCATGATCAGCCACGTGATCACTGCATGATAGCCATGTGATCATTGCCTACAGTTACATGATCTGTGGCATGCGCAGTCAGGTGATCAGTGCATGATACCCACGTGATCAGTGCATGATCAATAACATGATCAGCAATATTCAGACACGTGATCAATGTATGCTCAGTCACGTGATCAGTTCCTGATCATCCACGTGATCAGTGTATGATCATTCCTCGAGATCACTGCATGCACAGTCACATGATCAGTGCATGATAGCCACGTGATCAGTGCATGATCAAGTCACAGTCTTCAGTGCATGATCAATCACGTGATCAGTGAATGATCAGCTACGTGATCAGTGCATGATAGCCAGGTGATCAGTGCATGAAAAGTCACGTGTTCAATGTATGATCAGCCACGTGATCAGTGCATGAGCAGCCATGTGATCAGTGCATGATCACCACATGATCAGTGTATGATCATCCTCGAGATCAGTGCATGCGCAGTCACATGATCACTGCATGATAGCCACGTTATCAGTGCATGATAAGTCACGTCGTCAGTGCATGATCAATCACGTGATCAGTGTATGATCATCCTCGTGATCAGTGCATGCACAGTCTCGAGATCAGTGTGGATAGCCACGTGAACAGTGCCTGCTGAGTCACGTGAACAGGCCTGCTGAGCTGCGTGATTCCTGTCTGCTGAGCTGCTTGACAATTGCCAGCTGAGCTGCGTGGTTCCTGCCTGCTCATCTGCTTGACAATTGCCAGCTGAGCCGTCTGATTCCTGCCTATTCAGCTGCTTGATGATTGCCAGCTGAGCAGCATGATTCATCACACAGCTGAGGTCCATGATTATTGCCTGCTGATTGCGTGATTCGTGCCTGCTCAGCTCTTTGGTTATTGCCTCCTGAGGCACATCATCAGTGCATGATAGCCACGTGATCAGTTCATGATCAGTCACATGATCAGCCCCATTCAGACACGAGATCACTGCATGCTAAGTCACGTGGTCAGTTCATGATCAGCCATGTGATAAGTGCATGATCAGCCACGTGATAAGTGCAGGATCATCCACGTGATTATTGCATGCACAATCAAGTGATCAGTGCATGATAGCCATGTGATCTGTGCATGATCAGTCACGTGATCAGTTCCTGATCAGCCATGTGATCAGTGTATGATCATCCTCGAGATCAGTGCATGCGCAGTCACATGATCAGTGCTTGATTAGACACGTCTTCAGTGCATGATCAGGCAAGTGAAGAGTGCATGATCAGGCACATGATCAGTGTATGATAGCCAGGTTATCAGTGCATGATCAGGCACGAGATCAGTGCATGATCAGTCACCTGATCAGCGCATGATCAGGCACGTGATCAGTGCAGGATCAGGCACATTATCAGTGCATGATCAGTCATGTGATCATTTCATGATCAGTCACATGATCAGTGCATGATCAGCCACGTGATCAGTGCATGATCAGGCTTGTGATCAGTGCATGATCAGCCACGTGATCAGTGCATGCACAGTCACGTGATCTGTGTAACATCAGCCAAATGATCAGTGCATGATCAGGTACGTAATCAGTGCATGATCAGGCACCTGATCAGTGCATGATCAGTCATGTGATCAATTCATGATCAGCCACGTGATCAGTGCATGATCAGCCACGTGATCAGTGCATGATCAGCCTTGTGATCAGTGCATGCACAGTCACGTGATCAGTGTATGATCAGCTTTGTGATCAGTGCATGATCAGCCTTGTGATCAGTGCATGCACAGTCACGTGATCAGTGTATGATCAGCTTTGTGATCAGTGCATGATCAACCATGTGATCAGTGCATGATCAGTCACGTGATCAGTGTATGATCAGCCACGTGATCAGTGAATGATAGCCACGTTATCATTGCCTTCAATTACGTGATCAGTGAATGTGCAGTCACGTGATTAGTGCATGGGCAGTCACGTGATCAGTGTATGATCAGCCACGTGTTCAGTGCATGATAGCTACGTGATCAGTGCATGATCAGCCACGTGATCAGTGCACGATAGCCACGTTACCAGTGCATGATGAGTCATGAGTTCAGTGCATGATCAGCCATGGGATCAGTGCATGATAGCCATGTGATCAGTGCATGATAGCTACGTGATCAGTGCCTGATCAGCACGTAATCAGTGCATGAACAGTCTCGTGATCACTGTATGATGAGCCACGTGGTCACTGCATGTGCAGTCACGTGATCAGTGTATGATCAGCCATGTGTTCAGTGCATGATAGACAAGTGATCAATGCATGATAGCTACGTGATCAGTGCATGCTCAGTCACATGAACAGTGCATGATCAGCCACGTGATCAGTGCATGATAGGCACGTTATCATTGCCTTCAATTACGTGATCAGTGCATGTGCAGTCACGTGATTAGTGCATGGGCAGTCACGTGTTCAGTGTATGATCAGCCACGTGTTCAGTGCATGATAGACACGTGATCAGTGCATGGTAAGCAACGTGATCAGTGTATGATCAGCTACGTGATCAGTGCATGATCAGCCACGTGATCAGTGCATGATCAGGCAAGTGATCAGTGCATGATCAGGCGTGATTAGTGCATGATCAGCCACGTGATTAGTGTATGATCAGCCACGTGATCAGTGCATGATCAGCAACGTGATCAGTGTATGATCAGCAATGTGATCAGTTCATGATCAGCCACTTGATCAGTGCATGATCAGCCAAGTGATCAGGCATGCAGTCCACGTGATCAGTCTATGATCAGCTTCATGATTAGACACGTGATCAGTGCATGATCAGGCCCGTGATCAGTGCATGATCAGTCACGTGATCAGTGGGTGATCAGTCACGTGATCAGTGTATGATCAGCTTCGTGATCAGTGCATGATCAGCCACGAGATCAGTGCATGATAGCATTTGAAGAGTGCATTATCAGTCATGTAATCAATGTATGATAGCCAGGTTATAAGGGCATGATCAGCCACGTGATCAGTGCATGATCAGCCACGTGATCAGTGCATGCACAGTCACGTGATCAGTGTATTCTCAGCTTCGTGATAAGTGCATGATCAGCCACGTGATCAGTGCATGATCAGCCTTGTGATCAGTGCATGCACAGTCACGTGATCAGTGTATGATCAGCTTTGTGATCAGTGCATGATCAACCACGTGATCAGTGGCATGATCAGTCACGTGATCAGTGTATGTTCAGCCACGTGATCAGTGAATGAGCCACGTTATCATTGCCTTCAATTACGTGATCAGTGAATGTGCAGTCACGTGATAGTGCATGGGCAGTCACGTGATCAGTGTATGATCAGCCACGTGTTCAGTGCAGGATAGCTACATGATCATGCATGATCAGGCACGTGATCAGTGCATGATAAGTCACGTGATCAGTGTATGATCAGCCACCTGATCAGTGCACGATAGCCACGTTACCAAGTGCATGATGAGTCATGAGTTCAGTGCATGATCAGCCATGGGATCATGCAATGATAGCCATGTGATCAGTGCATGATAGCTACGTGATCAGTGCCCTGATCAGCACGTAATCAGTGCATGAACAGTCTCGTGATCACTGTATGATGAGCCACGGTCACTGCATGTCAGTCACGTGATCAGTGTATGATCAGCCATGTGTTCAGTGCATGATACACAAGTGATCAATGCATGATAGCTACGTGATCAGTGCATGCTCAGTCACATGAACATGCATGATCACCACGGTGATCAGTGCATGATAGCCACGTTATCATTGCCTTCAATTACGTGATCAGTGCATGTGCATCACGTGATTAGTGCATGGGGCAGTCACGTGTTCAGTGTATGATCAGCCACGTGTTCAGTGCATGATAGACACGTGATCAGTGCATTATAAGCAACGTGATTAGTGCAGATCAGCCCGTGATTAGTGTGATCAGCCACGTGATCAGTGCAGGATCAGCAATGTGATCAGTGTATGATCAGCAATGTGATCAGTTCATGATCCGCAACGTGATTAGTGCATGATCAACCACGTGATTAGTGTATGATCATCCACGTGATCAGTGCATATCTGGCCACATGATCAGTGCATGATCAGCCACGTGATCAGTGCATGCACAGTCAAGGTGATCAGTGCATGACAGCTACGCAATCATGCTCATCAGTCACGGGATCAATGTATGATCAGCCACGTGATGCGTGCATGATAGCCACGTGATCATTGCATGATAGTGCACGAAAACATGCATGACAGGAACGTGATCAGTTCATGCGCAGTCACGTGATCAGTGCATGATATACACGTGATCATGCATGATAGCCACGTGATCCAGTCATGACCTGTCACGAGATCAGTGCATGCCGAGTCACGTGATCAGTGTATATGATCAACCACGTGATCAGTGCATGATAAGCCACCTGATCAGTGCATGGTAAGCAACGTGATCAGTGTATGATCAGCTACGTGATCAGTGCATGATCAGCCACGTGATCAGTGCATG
>NW_020868171.1:0-50351 GCF_003369695.1 Bos indicus x Bos taurus
ACAGCTCTCTCAGACCAATAGTCCTGTCCACTAACTAAACAAAAAATAGTTAAAAATAGATCACATCCATACAAAACTTCCACAAATATCATAAAATGTGTATAAATCTTTTCTGCTCATGAAAAGTCCCCCAAACCCTCCCCAAACAACAAACATGAACTCAAGAAAGCTGTAACACAACACTCCAAGCTGAACTAAATATTCTCAAACAAGCATTTGGGAATAATGAAAAGTCACCCTTGAATAAGAATTGTAAAATGTAAGAACAAAAGTGGACAAGAAACAAAGAAAACAAGCAAGTCATCAGGAAGAAACGAAATGAGAGTTGCTTAAAGTAAGGAAAGAGAGAGAAGAAAAACACAAAATTATATCAGAAATGAAGACCAAATTACAAAGACCAGAGAATAAACTGCGATGTAAACTTAATAAAGGCATTGAAGGAAATCAGGAGAACAACCAAGAGGATGAAAACTGAGATAAAGAAAAGAAAAGGGTTGGAGAGGAAGTGAAAGAAATGGACGACAGGCAAAGGAGGTTGAATATAATTGGTGTCCCTGAAGAAAAAAAGTCCAAAAAATGAAATAGAACTATTATTTAAAACTATAATCCAAGGAAGCGTCCTAGAAATAAAGGAAGATCCAAATCTACACATTTTTTGAGACTAAGGAAAATCAGCCAAGAATGATTAACTTTGAAATACATCCTATCGAAACAACATTAAGATGTTAAAGATTATGAAAAAAATCCTTAGGGCCTTCAGGCAAAAAAAAAAAGAAGTAATTTATAAAGGCAAAAAGATTAGAATGGCATCAGATTATTCAAAAACAACATACAAAGCAAGGCAACAGAAGAGCAGCATTTTCAAGAAATATAAGGAAAAAGAAAGTACAAACCAAGCCTATTATATCCAGCCAAGATCAAAAGATACAAAAGCATGGAAAAGCAGTTTTGAATGTGCCAGAATACTGTACATAAGCGCCCCTTCTGATGAATCTACCAGAGGGAGTGAAGCTTCATCCAACCAATAGATGACCAGCAAATGTGGCAACCTGGTAACAGCTGGTGTAAAACCAAAGTTTTTCCAGAGGTTTTAAATTTTTCAAAATAAAACTTGGGAAAAGGAGGATTATGTTTAAAAAAAAAAAGATGACTGGGAACACTGAAAAAAAGACTTACGTGAACATTTTAAATATTCAATTGTAGAGTTGAGACTAAAATATGAGAAGGGTAATGGCACAGAAAAATAATATATAAATATTATATTGTGACAATAGAGAACAGCTACAACTAAAGATGGGAAGAGAGAATAAAAGGGAAATAGGGGCCACTGGTTGTAAAAGGTACCATTTAAAATTGACAAAAAGCAAAAGGCTAAATAAGAAAAAAAGTTGGAGGGTTATGGGTGTAGTATAGAAAGCATTAATGCAAAGGTAACAACTGGAATAAAAATAAAAATCTTAAATGCCAAAAGAATTTTTTTAAAAAAGAAAGAAACACCAAATAAACACATTATATATAACACACACAGTAATTACACCACAAGATAATAATGTAATAACCAATGAGACAGAATTTAGGCCAACACAACAGTCATGTCAGTAAATCTGAAAGGGACTTGACTATTTCAAAGAAATTCAAATTAGCTCTTAAAAAAATTCAACTCTGTGCTGTACATAAGAGGAAACTAAAAGGCACTGATTAAAAAAAAAAACAAACATCAAAAAAAGTGACACCATGATCTGCTAGGCAAATGAATTCAATACGAAAGCATGGGGTAGCCATACTATCCAAGCAATCTGCAGACTTAATGTGATCCCTATTAATATTACCCATGGCATTTTTCACAGAACTAGGACAAATAATTTCAAATGTATATAGAACCATAAAAGACCCAGAATTGCCAAAGCAATCCTGAGGAAAATAAAACAAAGCAGGAGGCATACCCTCCCAGACTTCAGACAATATTACAAAGCTACAGTAATCAAAACAGCATGGTATTGGCTGCCCCCCACCCCCTGACCCTCGCCACAGGACATAGGGATCAATTGGGACAGAACAGAGCCCAGAAATAAGCCCATAATTACCTATGGTCAATTAATCTTTGACAAAGGAGGCAAGAATATAAAATCAGAAAAGTCTCTTCAGCAAGTAGTGCTGGAAGAAGTTGGACAACGCATGTAAATCAATGAAGTTAGAACACATCCTCATACCATATACAAAAGTAAACTCAAAATGACTTAAAGACTTAAATATAAGACATGACAACTCCTAGAAGAGAACATATAGAAAATATTTTCTAATAAAGTCATACCAATGTTTTCTTAGGTTAATCTCCCAAAGCAATAGAAATAAAAGCAAAAATAAACAAATGGGCCCTAATCAAATTTATAAGCTTCGCACAGCAAATGAAACTACAAACAGAATGAAAAGACAACCTACCAGACTGGGAGAAAATACTTGCAAATGATTGTGATTGACAAAGATTAATTTTCAAAATATAAAAAAGCTTATACAACTCAATAACAAAAAAGCAAACAACCCAATCAAAAGTGGGCAGAAGACCTAAATAGACATTTCTCCAGAGAAGAAATATAGATGGCCAACGGGCATATGAAAAGAGCTCATCACTAATTATTAGATATTTATAATAAAAACTACAATGAGGTACTACCACATACCAATCAGAATAGCCATCAATAAAAAGTCTACAACAATAAAGTTGGAGAGGATGCAAAGAAAAGGGAACCCTTTTACACTGTTGGTAGGAATGTACATTGGTACAGCCATTTATAAAAACAGTATGAAGGTTCCTCAAAAAACTAGAGTAGCCATATGATCCAGTGATCCCACTCCTGGGCATCTACCCCGACAAAACTGTAATTCAAAAAGAGATGTGCACCCCTGTGTTCACAGCAGCACTATTTACAACAGCCAAGACATGGAAACAACCCAAATGTCCACTGACCCACTGACAGATGAATGGATAAAGAATATTCGTGTATATATACAATTTAATACCATTTGCAGCGACATGAATGGACCTAGAGATTATCATAGTAAGCAAAGTAAGTCAGAAAAAGACAAATACCATATGATATCACTTATACGTGGAACCTAAAATATTACACAAATGAGTGTTATCGATGATGAAACAGAAAACAGACTCACAGAAATATGAGAACAGACTCACGGTGGCCAAGGGGAAGAGCACTGGGAGGGAAGGGATGGGAGTTTGGAATTAGCACGATGCAAAACTATTATATATTCAGTGGATAAACAACAAGGTCCTATTGTATAGCACAAGGAACTATATTCAATATCCTATAATAAGCCATAATAGAAAAGAATATGAAAAAATATATATGTATAATTTGCTGTACAGCAGAAATTAACACAACATTGTAAATCAAATATACATCAAAAAAAATTTTTTTAAAAAAGCATGGGTTTAAAATCCTGATATCAGACCAACAGTCTTCAAGCCACGAGTATTAAATAAGACAAGGGCACTTAAGTTAAATGCTTCATTCCACAATAACAATACCTCCAACTCTATGTACCATATAACACAGCAATCATTTAGATAAACATAAATTTATAGGAAATGCAATAATAACTAGAAACAATAATCATGAGAGGCTTAAACACATCACTCAGCATGAGATAGATCAAGCAGCGAAAAAAATAAGTAAGACTATAAACGATTTAAAAATAATTACTAAGGTAGACTTTGTGGATATACATTGAACACTATATTTTAATAATAGAGAATATAACTTCCTCTCAAGTACACATAGAATATTCACAAAACTCAATCATACTCTAGGACACAAATAATAGATTAGCAGCTTCCATAAACAGAAATGACAAACATCTCCCTCTGGTCACAATGTAATATGAGAAAGTAAAAGTAAAACCCCAAAAGCAAAAAAGCCTTTCCACTTAAAAATTAAAAGGCTTTGTATTAAATAACTCTTGTTTGATCAAGAAATATAAACAATTTTTAAATTTCTAAAATATGACATATCAGAATCTGAGATACATTAGAGCAATGCAAAAAAGAAAATTCCCAGCCTTAAACACCTATTTTAATTTTTTAAAAAAACATGAAAATAAGTGAATTAGATCTGTAACACAAACAGATTTCTAATACAAAAAGGGAGGGGGTAATGTAACAAAAGCACATGGTAGGACTTAATAAAGATAAAAGCAGAAATTAAGAAACAGAAAAACAATTTAAAAAACAGAAAACCAATAGATCACATTAATGAATCAGAATCCTAATTCTTTAAAAATAAATGTAGGTAAGAACTATCAAAATGATGGAAAGAGGAATATTACACAGAACATACTGCTCATCATTTTTACAATGTAAGCATTGTGTTAAAGTTATTTTTAAACACTTCTGAGCTAAAAGAATTTTTTGCTGTTGAACAAAATTCGTTTTTATTACACTTACACTTTTGCCTTTTAGATTACTGAGGTGCCATCTGTCAAAACAATGATTAAATTCTACCTTAATATGTTATACTATCATTTTAGGAAATAAGTGGCAGGGAAACATTAAGGGAAACATTCCATAAGAATTCTAACAAATGGAATGTTACTCAAGATTGCCAGGCAATTTAAATGTTCTAAATAGAAGAAATTGCTATTTGGGGAAGTAAAAAACCTCTCATTTAAACAAGTTTTATCATGAATGTTTGCTGTTTAACTTAGCTTACACACTAAAATGATATATTTGGGGATTCTTCAGGATGATAAAAGTAAGAAAATGTAAATTATTGAGTAATGTTATCATAAATTAGACATAGATCCAAAGCATGTAGGAGTAGGGCAGGTGGAATCAAAGCCCAGCATTAGGAGATCATACACTAATCCACTCTGCTTGAAAGCAGACTTTGGGCTATCAAGAAAGAAACAGAATCTACAAGCAAGAAGCAGAACAGCTATGTCTACTTGCCAATGCTGCTAGTTATTTTTATGTATATAGAGTAATGAATGTCTTTTAAAAATTATTTGTTATCTAGATTTTCACTGTTTTAGACTGACCAAATCATTAAACTGGTCAAATCATTCATTATTTATTTTCATTGCGTTGTAAGAATTGTAACCTTATTCCTATATTCGGGCATAAAACTTATTAAATTACTAAGGGATTTCCGGAAAAAGAATTTTTTTTTGTCTCAGTAAGTCATGAAACTGTGAAAATGCTGCACTTTGTTGATTTGCGGATCAAAACATGAACTTACATGTGTTTGATTTAAACCTCTGATAAAAGCACACAGATGAGATCTTGGCCTCTTCTAATATGCCAAGATTCATTAAGAACAATTCTGCCTGGTTTAAAATTATGAACAGGTTCACACTGAAAGAAGCCTAAATTTCTGACAAGTAATAGCTAGGTAAAGATTCTACTCTTGTTATTTAATTAGAATGTTGCAGAAAAAGGCCTTAAAAGAGGCCACAGACCACAAAAAGAGGACTTTTGGAGGAAAAGAAGGTTATAGGCTTTAGTTTTTGTTACACAGTTGAGCTAAGGGACTTAAAACTATCTCCTGGGTTTTCACCTCTTCTCCTTGGCTTCCAAAATCTGTGGTGACTGTACACCTGTACTTTCCCTAATGTGACCAGTCCTCACCTTGATTTCTTTCTGTATGGCTATGCAGGTAGCCCTCTACTGTGACTGTGATAGAATGTGACTGTCTCCATAGTAAGCTGATTCAGAATCCATGATCTATTTTGATTTGGAAAGATTACTTACAATGTGGGCTTCCCTGATAACTCAGTTGGTAAAGAATCCACCTGCAATGCAGGAGACCCCGGTTTGATTCCTGGGTCAGGGAGATCCCCTGGAGAAGGGAAAGGCTACCCACTCCAATATTCTGGCCTGGAGAATTCCATGGATTGTATAGTCCATGGGATCGAAAAGAGCTGGACAAGACTGAGCAACTTTCACTTTCACTTACAATGTGTGTTACATTTAGATTACTGGATTCATCAATGAATGACTCAAGCCCTTAGGGTGCTACCTTTCACAGAAGTCTGAGATTGGTGATTTTATAAAGCTAGTCCATACTCTTGTAGAACCAGTCTGCAGGTATGTTTTCCCCAGGAAATCCTAAGGTACTCTAGTGTGTTAGTCAGTCAGTCTTATCTGACTCTTTGAAACCCCATGGACTATAACCTGCCAGGCTCCTTTGTCCATGGGATTCTCCAGGTAAGAATACTGGAGTGTGTTGCCATTTCTTTCTCCAGGGGATCTTCCCAACCCAGGGATTGAACCCAGGTCCTTGTATTGCAGGAAGACTTTTTACCATCTGAGCCACCATGGAAGACTAAGACTAATCCATATATCACATGTCTGGGCCAGTACAGTCTGAGAAACACAATGAAGAGAGCAGTTTTTTCTGAATAAAACCTTTATTGCCTGAGTTATTGTTCTCACTACTAACTTCACATCACTCATGGGTTCAAATTCTAGCTCTGTGATCTACCACCTATGTGACCTTGAGAACAATATTTAACCTCTGTAAGACTATAAGATAGATACAGAGTATATACCACAAAAGAATAATCATTACCTGAGATAACTCATCAGACTTACTATCCTGTTGCCTCAATCTATAGGAAACTAGCACTACATAATGGAATAGTAAACCAAGAATAACAACACTGTTTTTGAAATTTAAGCAGTGTATACCAGCTCACTTTCCCATAATAAATGGCCATATCTTTCTGTTTATCTAGAAAGAAGGTACGTTTCATATACGTACTCTAAAGGAAAATAAAGTGGGTTAGAATGCACTGAGTACACAGAGGGACCATTATAACGTAATACAGAATTAAGTTCGTAAGATTCTACATCACCAGTACATGAGACCATTTTGGAAGGAGGCAGTCCAGAAGAAAAACAGAACTTAGCATCGTAATTCTGCCTTTGGTCACCTGTGAAAGCATTGGCAAATCTATTCACGTCTCTGAGCCTCAATTCCCACCATTACTAAATGAGGTTAGGGGTGTGTCTTCCAAACTTTTTTAAGGAGTGGAAGCCTTTCATTGAACCTTCAGACACCTGACTACACACCCTCCTCTCTGCCCTCCAAATACCTTTATGGAATACAGAAGGCTCCACTGAGCAGAATTTGAAAACCACAGAGATAAACGCCTTATAACTTTACTATATTAGATATTCTAGCCTAGGCATTGATCACGCTTAAGACCTCAGGCTCTAAAATTAGTTGCAGATAAAATAAATTAGTGCTATAAGTTTTATTTAGTCACAATTCTTAAGTATAACCCAAAGCAAAACAAGAAATACCTTAAAATCTGGATATTCTTATTTTCACTTATCCTATTAACACCTGAAAAACAGAAAATATTTTAAAATCTGCTTATTAATATATACACTACTTCATTATCTAAAATTTATTATTTTCAAAAAGTTCAACTTGCAAGTTCATTTTCATCATTTAAGATCTTGACAACACCTAAAACATTCATACAATAGCAACAACAAAAGTTCGAATTCTCCCTTGCGTTTATCTTGTATATGAAAGTACTGACATTTTAAATTTCTAGCACTTAAAATAGCACCTGTGGCACTTTTCTACACTAAGTTTATACAACAGAACATGTTCATCTATATGCTCCCTACTTTGCTGTGCTTAGTCGCTCAGTCGTGTCTGACTCTTTGTGACCCCAGGGACTGTAGCCTGCCAGGCTCCTATGTCCATGGGATTCTCCAGGCAAGAATACTGGAGTGGGTTGCCATTTCCTCTTCCAGGGGATCTTCCCACCCCAAGGATTGCACCCAGGTCTCCTGCATTGCAGGTGGATTCTTTACCCTCTGAGCCACCAGGGAAGCCCATGCTCTCTATTGGTCCAATGCTAATCTTGTACAGGTCTCACTGACATGATCAAGATAAGGCAGCAAGTAAACCAACAGGCCCGTTATCTACATTTCCAGCCTTTCTCTAGGTACTTCCAAACTAACTTAAATAGAGCCCCTGAACTGCTTTTCACTGCTTGGAGATGCTCTGATGAGGTAACAGCTCTTGTGCTTGGTTAGAAAAGTTACTGAGTAGAGGAAATTCTACCTATAAATTAGCAACAGTTCTATAAATCTTAAGCAATGTAGCTGAGAAAAACAACTAGGAATTTTGGAATATCTCAGTGGACTCTAAGTGAGCAGCTGCCTTACTGGAAAAATGAATGACAACACAAATATCAAATCATAATATAATAATCTGAAATTAACATAATGTTATATATCATTTAATGTCAACTGAAAAAAAGAATGATGATATTCTATGTGCAGAATGAGGACTAATGAACAGAAGTAAAGGGAGACAGGTTCTAGCTCAGAGTGGAAAGGGACATTCTAAGCACTGGAGCACATTCAATATATACACAGTGGACCTCTTTGTGAGGTGTTCAAGCTGAAAGTGGATGAGCATTTGTTGAAATGACAACTGCCACTGGCTTTCCTCTCTTGGCAGAGTGTTGAACTAGAAGAATTGTAAAATCCTCTCCAATCTGGATATTCTATGATTTCGTATGGAGAAACTTCAGCAAAAAGATGACCCCAAATACAATGACTTCTCACAGGTGATTCCAGTCAGCAAAGCCAGACAGGGGTAACTCCACTGCTTCCAGAAAATTTCATGCTTTGTTGTTAAAAAAATTGAGGGGGCTCTAGATTCATCTTTATCCCAAATCTGGTCTCTTTGCATTACTACCTAACCTATTTCCTAGGATGCTCTCAGATAGTGATACCATAAAGCCAGCTTCCAAGTCAGACATTTCAGTGTCTTCTTCTGTTATTCATTTATTCAAACTCCACCTTCTGCTGAGTAATACCTTTTAACTCAGTGAAGGAGACTTAAATGTGGTCGTAAGTTATAAGGAAGGAATCCTGGCATATGCAGCTTAGTTATTTTTAGTTCTATTGTATTCTTTCATGCTTTAACCAACTCTTACTAGACCTGCTACAAAATCCCTCACAATGATCCTCCTAAGTTTCAGTTTCTTACAATCTTCCTTTAACATAGGAGCTATTCTGCCACAACTTGCTCAAAAATAACAGCTTAAACTAAGACTAGCCCTCAAAGCCCTTTACGATCTGGCATAACCAACCTCTCAGCCTCACCTCCTTCATCCTCACTCCCTTGACGCACAGTGTCCGTTCAAAGCTGTGTCCTGAGCATGCCCTGCTCTTTCAGGACCCTCCTTTATTTACACTCTATTTCTTCCTCCTTTCTTCCCTGAAAACCCGTCTCCAGTTTAGTTTTCAGTGAAGTGGAGAAAGAGATTCAAAACTATGTAGTTGGTAGCAATGTACACTGATCCAGCCTTAAAATCAACATTCGAATAATAAGGGAAAGAACACAACCCAATGCCTCTGAAAGACATCATTTAATGTGGGGAACTGTATTTGGAGGACATACTTTCCTCACTCTTCCCACATCAAAAAGTAGTAAAATTTAATTAAATCATCCATGCATATAAAACACTTAGCACAGGGCCTGGTACACAGTAAGCCTCTGGTAATTATTAATTGCTTTTAGTAGCATTTTGATGGTTTACAGTGTATTGCCGCTATGAATACTGCCTCTGTAAATACTAGAGACAGAGCTTTTGTAAGATCACGACCAATCAAGTTTCTGCCCTTGTGGATCTTATATTCTAACAGAGAAAGACATTAACAAAATAAATCAAAAATATAATTTTGGAGAGTGGTCAAGTGCAATGATGAGAATAACACAGAGTAGTAACATACAGAGTTGAGTTGAGGCTACTTAGTAGGTCAGGGAAGGACTTCCTGAAGTGACATGTGAGCTGAATGACAAAAAGTCAGCTCTGCAGAGGACTGGGGAAGATCCTAAGAGGAAGTACCACAGGCAAAGGTCTGGAGATAAGAAAGACTATGTGTTCACTGACCGCCAGGGAGGAGGCTAGTGGAGCCTACACATAGTCCAGGGAGAACGGGAGGTCTGCTTACAGACAGCCAGCTGTGTCCTGTGTCCAAAGAAACACCGTGCTTTTTAGGAGTTCCTTTTCTAAATTATCTTGAGAAGTTGCTGGTGAGGTTGGCTGGTTGTAGAGTTCATGGGTCCTTGAAAAAGCTACATTAAGGACTTGGAGGTTTATTCTAATTGCAATGGAAAGCCACTGGAGCATTTTAACAAGAGGCATATAATCTTCCAGAGGCTGGGTGGGAAATATGCTGAGTAGAAGCAGCGGTCAGTTTTGAAGCCACTGGAGTAGTCCCTGCAGAGGAATTAAAACCTTAACTCTAAAGTAGGCCAGTGATCAGAGAAGGTAATGGCAACCCACTCCAGTACTCTGCCTGGAAACTGCCATGGATGGAGGAGCCTGGGGTAGGCTGCCGTCTATGCAGTCGTACAGAGTCAGACATGACTGAAGCAACTTAGCAGCAGCAGCAGCAGGCCAGTGATCAAAAGCAGATTGGTGCTGGGGTTGGGAATGGAGACTGGCTACGGATGGGTACAAGTGATCTTTTTTGGGTGATGAAAACGTTCTAAAACTGAATCATGGTGACTTAATAAAAATCATTGGATTTTATACTTAACATTGATGAATTTTATGGTAAGCAAATTAAACCTCAAAAAAGTAGTTCAAAAATAAAGCAGATTGGCTACTCTTTGTACATTCCTGTAATGCTTTGTGGAGTAAGAATAGGGATGCAAATTAGCTGCCTGGGACCCAGAAGTCAATCAACTAAATCTGAACACTTTTTTTTTTTTCCCCCTGCATCCTAATCCTAAATATTGCAGTGTCTTAATTTCAAGATAACTAGAGATTGCTTTTAACTTCCTTATGGAACCATTTTAGCATTGTCTCTTTTCTCCTGGATTGAACCTATAACTCAATTTCCAGGTGTCTGCAACTCTTATTTGATATACACATGATAGTTCTCCAACAACATCTTAGCTAAGGACCAAACCTAAGTCATTTTGTACCTATATTCTCTTAACCAGAGCAAATGCAGTGATATATTAAGAGAAATACAAAGAAAGTTTAAAGAAAATTGCTTTAGTGCTAGACCATCTCTTTCTAATGCAACTAATTTATTTTCCCTTCTCACCAAATTCTCTGCTTAAATCTTTTCCTTAGGATGTACAGGGTTCAGGAAATACTCAATGGTCTCCACTACAACATCTGCCACTGCCCCAGCTGGAAAGCTTTAAAACATTCATCAATACAGGCCTGATTCTATGTGACTTATAAGCATAATTGTATGTAATAGTTTCCTATAATCGCCGTAACAAGTTACCAAAAGCTTGGTGGTTTAAAACCATAGCCATTTATTCTTTCACAGTTCTGGTGCCAGAAGTTCAAAATCAGTCACGGGGCTGAAATCCCAGTATTGGCAGGGCTGTGCTCCCTTCAAATGCTCAAAGAAAGAATCCATTTCTTGCCTCCACCAGCAAGTAGTTGAAGCATTCCTTGGCTTGTGGCCACATCACTCTGCTGTGTTCACAATGCAGTTTCCTCTTCGCTGTCCTATCTCCTCTGCCTCCCTCAAGAATTCTACTGTTTGCATTTAGGATCCACTCAGATAACCTTTCTAGTTCAAGATCCTTGACTTAATCATATATGCAAAGACCTTCTTGGCTTATCATATTTATGGTTCCAGGGATTAGGACCTGATATTTTTGGGTGGCCCTTATTTAGCCTACTATACCAAATCATTTGAGGGCTTCTAGTGTGGGAACAGGTGGTTCACAGAGGCCCTATTTAATGAACTATGGATGTGAGTGGCCCTAACATACTAAATAGACAACGCTGAGTCCTCTTTGTAAATCACAGTGGTAAGGAGTCTGCATATACAAAATAAATTGTCAATTTCTACCCTCAATTCAGGAGTATAAAAATGTCTCCAGGGCAGAAAAACCATTTTACCCACAAGACAAATAAAGATAACTGTATAAATCTAAAAACAATAGAGCTGGGAGGACCAGGCATCTCCCACACTCCCCCACTTCCACCCCATGACTTTACACAGAGTAAACAGTCCTGCCCCGCTGAGTTCTGGGACAGTGGAAGGTGCTGAGCCTTCCTTTCCTGAATAGGCGGCTACAGAGGAAGCAAGAAGTGGATGCCAGTCAAAAGACCCTGAGAAACAACCAACTTCACTTTTCTTCTACTTTCCCTTGCTCTTAAAGTACACCAAGATGCATGAACACCACAGGGCTCTTCAGTTCAGTTCAGTTCAGTCGCTCAGTCGTGTCCAACTCTTTGTGACCCCATAAATCGCAGCATGTCAGGCCTCCCTGTCCATCACCAACTCCCAGAGTTTACTCAAACTCATGTCCATTGAGTCGGTGATGCCATCCAGCCATCTCATCCTGTCATCCCCTTCTCCTCCTGCCCCCAATCCCTCCCAACATCAGGGTCTTTTCCAATGAGTCAACTCTTCTTTGCATGAGGTGGCCAAAGTATTGGAGTTTCAGCTTAGCATCAGTCCTTCCAATGAACACCCAGGACTGATTTCCTTTAGAATGGACTGGTTGGATCTCCTTGCAGTCCAAGGGACTCTTAAGAGTCTTCTCCAACACCACAGTTCAAAAGCATCAATTCTTCGGTGCTCAGCTTTCTTCATAGTCCAACTCTCACATCCATACATGACCACTGGAAAAACCATAGCCTTGACTAGATGGACCTTTGTTTCAAAGTAATGTCTCTGCTTTTTAATACGCTATCTAGGTTGGTCATAATTGGAGAAGGAAATGGCAACCCACTCCAGTGTTCTTGCCTGGAGAATCCCAAGGACGGGGGAGCCTGGTGGGCTGCCATCTTTGGGGTCGCACAGAGTCGGACACGATTGAAATAACTTAGCAGCAGCAGGTTGGTCTAACTTTCCTTCCAAGGAATAAACGTCTTTTAATTTCATGGCTTCAATCACCATCTGCAGTGATTTTGGAGCCCTAAAAAATAAAGGCTTAAGGTCTATTACGGAGAAGGCAATGGCACCCCACTTCAGTACTCTTGCCTGGAAAATCCCATGGATGGAGAAGCCTGGTAGGCTGCAGTCCATGGGGTTGCTAAGGTCGGCATGACTGAGCGACTTCACTTTCACTTTTCACTTTCATGCATTGGAGAAGGAAATGGCAACCCACTCCAGTGTTCTTGCCTGGAGAATCCCAGGGATGGCGGAGCCTGGTGGGCTGCTATCTATGGGGTCGCACAGAGTCGGACACGACTGAAGCAACTTAGCAGCAGCAGCAGCAAGGTCTATTATAGCCTTCTATTTTTCTGGCTATTCTATTCATTCTATTAATTTTTGAGAGCTTGATTCTGAAATTGATGCTGAAACTCCGACTAAAAATCGTAATTTATCCACTTAAAAATAATTATACAGTGGAACTATGTATTAATTTTGTTCTGTATTGTCCACGTCTCCTGTAAATGTTATTATACTTTCATAATTTAAAAAAGAAAAAAAATAAAGACGCATGAACTCAGCCCGGAACAACAGCCTCAGTGGGGACTGGGAGCAGAGTTTTGTGGGAGACGGTGGACTCATCTGAGAACCCACTGTTTCTGACAGATACTAATAATGATGCAGAACCAGACTCCTCACTTAATAGACAGGGTTCCAGCTGAGAGGGCCCTTGCACAGCATTTAATACAATCTCATTTGGATTAGACTGTCCAAGGTTACACATTACTCATTATGTGTGTCTTCCCTATTCCTCCACCCCACCCCCACCCCACCCCACCCCCCTCCGCCACGTCTGCCAAAGAAGCTGGGTAGGAACAGGAGTTAGCAGTAAAGTTGGAACAACAACAGGATCCTGTTATTTCTAGTCCTACAGTTCAGCCACAGTCCCCGGAAGTCTTGTGATTCCTGAAAACAACGGCAGTCCCTTCTGGTAAAGAAACAATTTATTGGGCATCCACCATGTGCAAAACAAACGAAAAGATCTGGAAGGTTCCAGAAATGAAGATGCGCAGCCTCAGGGCCTCTGGCGAACGACCCACCTCCTCACCCGGTCCCCCGGTCGCGCCCGCCCTTGTACCTGCTACCAACGCCTCATCCTAAGAGACCGGCCCCATCCCCGCGGGGGCGCCGGCGGGCGCGGCGGCCGCACCTGCGTCGACTGGGCGGCGGCGGCGGCGGCGGCGACGCAGGACCGAGCCCCGCCCACACGTGCGCCAGCTCCCCGTGCGCTCCGGCTCGCGCCTTGCCGGCTCCAAGCGAGCCTCGGGGGCAACCGTTGGGCACCTCGCCCGAGAGTGGGGAGGGGACCGGGGGGAATGCTGAACTAACCATGTGGGGGCCGTCTCTGGCCCCAGACTCCGCCCCTAGACGCCGTCGCCCGGGCAACCGAGAGCCATTTCTCCCCCACCCCCCGCCCGCCCAGAGTCTCCATACTAGCAGCTCTGACCAAGGGGGCTGCTTGGCATCACATCCTGCCAGCCCTACTCCACAAGCGACCCCTATTCGGGCTTCCAACTTATACTCTCTGCCACTCACAGCCATTCTCTTTATCTGCGGCCTCCTAACCGGTATCCATGTCCTGCTCTTGCCCCCCATCACCCGAACGCCCCAGGCTATTCTCCAAGTCGTTCCACAGAGGATTTTCCCCAATTCTTTACCGACCCGCATAAATCCTGTCTGTATTCACAATCTAAGAATCAAGTCAATATTGGCGTTGCCAGTCAGGCCTCCCGCCCTCCTTCCAACAGTGGCCCCTCCCGCCCCAACCTACCTCTCAATTCCCCTTTGTCTCTCTGCCTTTGCTTATCCTGATCCTCTGTTGGGAATGTTTTGCAAGGTTCAGAAGTGTACTCAGAATAGCTGACCCTCTCGCCTCCGGAGAGTTTTCTTCCGCTGTGATTCAGTTGCTCTGTCGTCATCTCTGTAATATATAGAACTTATCATATACTGTGATTACACACTTAAGCCTATCCGTACTGCCTAAATTAGTGCTCGGATGGAAGAAATCCAGAAAGGGCCTGAGTGTGATGGATGCCACCTGTCAGCGTTAATGCTATTAGCAGTGGCACTATGAGGACACCTCCAGCGAATAACTTTTTATGTGTGAGTTGGTTGGAAATATTAATAAATCCTACATTACATAATGTAGTTTTAAATTTTCATAAAATTAGTATTAAATACCACTAAAAGATCGCTTTTTATTGTACCTATAATATAAATTTATTGACTTGGACAGTCTTGCGTATAGAATCAAGTATTTTAATAGGGAATGAGAGTATTTAATGGAAGGGTGAATGGTTTAAATTTTGTGGCTAGACAGAAAGCAATTTTTAGTTCTTTTGTTTTAGACTTTTATTCTGTTAAAGCACAACTGTTCTTACGGCAAGAAAATGTTTTAGTTACCTAATATGTGATTTCCATTTATGTCTCATGTTTATATTTGGACCCTAAGAACCAAGAAAGTTCCTTTTTTTATTCTTTTTGAAGTTGTTAATTGATATATGTTTATTAGAACACTATAAAACTATTTAAACCCACATATATGTGTGAACATTAAAATTTTATTATAAAATTATTTTCATTTGAAGTGCCTTACAGTTTTACTTCATGGTATGTTTCTGATACTGAATTTAAAAGAGATTCTTAGCTTTTAAAATAAAAAATTTAGAGGTAAAGGAAGGAGTCCAGAGTTTCTATACCATTCATCCAGTCATTTGAACGTGTATTCATAGAGACCTGATATGCAACATGCAAAGGTGTTGAAAATACAGCCATGAACCAAAAAAACTCCTATCCTCATGGAGTTTACACTCTTGTAGAAGATGAGCAATGAACAGAGAGACAAATTCAAATATATCAGATGGGGATAAGTGTAGATGAGATAGGGTATGGAGGTTAGAGAGAGGAGGTACCATTTCATGTGTGGTCTGAGAAGGCCTCATTGATAAAGTCGGAGAAGGCAATGGCAACCCACTCCAGTACTCTTGCCTGGAAAATCCCATGGACGGAGGAGCTTGGTAGGTTACAGTCCATGGGGTCTTGAAGAGTCGGACAGGACTGAGCGACTTCACTTTCACTTTTCACTTTCTTGTGCTGGAGAAGGAAATGGCAACCCACTCGTGTTCTTGCCTGGAGAATCCCATGGACAGAGGAGCCTGGTGGGCTGCCTTCTATGGGGTTGCACAGAGTCGGACACAACTGACACGACTTAGCAGCAGCAGCAGCATTGATAAAGTAACACTGAGCAGAGACAGAGCTTCCCAAGCATGTGCTTGGTGTACTGAAGAATAAGACACACCAGTGTATGTAAAACAAATATGCGCCAATAAAAAATAATAATAATTAAAAAAAATTCAGCCAAAAGGCCAGATTGGCCTGAACAGATTGCCTTTTCTCCTCTAGGCTGTTTCTGTCATTGAGGTCAACCACCATTGTCACTAATGTCTTTGAAGCAGGCTCTGGTTTTTCCAAAATAAACTAATGCATTTTATCAAAACTATCATTTGAGATCTTAATACTGCGGGTTCTGCTGAACTATATTTTTATTAAAATCCTCCATTTCTCATAAGTTTATGGATATATTTCTACCAGATTTTAGAATTATAACTTACTACAATAATTCCTATAACAGTTATAATTTTTTGCCAGGTATCTAATGTTTAGTATATGTGATCAGGTATTATTATTTGGTTCTTTATGCATTCGACAATTTCTATGACATCCACCCACAACCATGCTCAGCATGGTGAAGGGATGAACTGATTAATTACAGCATCATATTTTACAACGTTTCTTTACCTGTTACAAGTACTTGGAAAAAAAAACACTTTTTACTGTGGTAAAATGCACTAACATAAAAGTTACCATTTTAACCATTTAAGTGTTTAGTTCAGTTAAACTCACATTGTTTATGTGACCATCCCCACTATCTATCTCTAGAACATTTCCCCAAACTGAACTCTGTACTCATTAAATTCTAATTTTCCATTCACCCTCCCTCCAGCTCCTGGCAACCACTATTCTACTTTCTGATTCTACCAATTTGACTCTTCTAAGAACTCATATAAGTGGAATAATACAGCATTTGTCCTTCTGTGACTGGCTTATTTCACTTGGCATAATGTCCTCAAGTTTCATCCATGTATGTATCAAAATTGTTGTCTTTTTAAAGGCTGAATTAATGTTCCACTATTATGTGAGATATATATATATATATAAAATAATAATGATAGTATAAAACCTCACATTTTGTTTATCCATTCATTTATTGATGGGATTCTTGTATTTTTAAAACTTTATTTTATCTTATTTATTATTTTTTTTACTGTGCCATGCAGAATGTGGGGTCTTAGTTTTCTAATCAGGGATTAAACCCATGCCCCCTGCAGTGGAATCTTAACCATCAGTGGACCACCAGGGAAGTCCCTTGAGTTTTTTTAAGTTGACCTTATTGAGGTGTAATTTCTGTTCATTAAACTGCATTTATTTAAAGTGTACCAGTTGATGTGGTTTCATAGATACACATTCAACCCTTGAGCAATAAGAGTTTGATCTACTTATACACAAGTCTACTTACACTCGGATTTTTTTTTCAATAAATAAATTCTACAGTACTATACAATCTGCAGTTGATTGACTCCTCGACACAAAATTGAGGGAACAGAGGGCTGACCATAAAATTAAGTATTTTGATTTTTGACTGCATGGGTCAGGGGGAGGGGATTCTGTGCCCCTAAACTTCATGTTGTTCAAGGACCAGCTGTTCACCTGTGAGACAACATCTTTGATCAAGACATGGCATTTTCATCATCCCCGAAAGATGTGAACTGATTGTGCTCTGACAGTTTTGTAATAGCCCTCAGGATGGTGAGTGAAGCTGGTGAGGTAAACCACAAATCCAGCATCCATGGCCCCTCTCTCCTTTCTCAGGGAACCCCACTTGGAGTATCCACATTGTATAGAGCTAGGACACTGCTTCAGGGGCAGTTCTAGCGGTGCATCTTGACTATTTTTAACTAATCTTTGGGCTTCCAGTCCTCTTGCAGTCCTCGTTTCAAGTGACTGTCTTCAGGTGAGCCTTCTTGGCATTTAAGGGTGAGGGAAGGTCGGCTTGGAAGTTTTCCTAACCCTTAAGAAAGAGACACATGAAGAGATCTTTTTTTTTTTTTTTTGCCTCTGAAAGGTTGCCTAGAGAGACTGTGCAAAGTTTAAAATAAGGTTGATTTTTGTCTATTTGGGATGGTTCTGAGACATTCTTTCTAAGAAAATCTAAATAACCTTCCAAAGGTACAATTTAATAACTGTGTACAGTTCCTTTGATGACTATTTAGTAAGCCAGAAGAGCCACTAGATGTCACTCTGAGTTTTTTTATTTTCAGAGACAACCCAGTGAATTTTCAGTCTTTGAAATACTAAATTTGAAGGCATTCAAAACACCCAATAATTTAAAAATTACACTTAAAATGCTAAAACAAAAGAGAAAGACACACAGGTTACTATGAGAAAATTAAGGAGTGAATATTTTGAAAAGAACATATTTTTCCTTAAGTAATGTTAACAAATAGAGTGATGCATGATTTCTAAGAAATCAGAACGATGATTAAGCAAGTGACATTTAAAAGCACATTTGGAATAGGCACTCCAGAAGAACAGGAGAGTCAATATGATTGAACTATTTTTTGCTCTGGGGCCATATTACAGTAACAGCAAGATGAACAATTACAATATTGGGAATCTTTCATACAGAGATAGAAAGTTGTGAGGTATGTGGAATCTATTTATTATGAAGGAAGAACTTGATAAGAAAGTAAAAGTAATTCTACTTTAGAGGCACAAAGAAGGAGAGAAGAAGTGGAAAAACAGAAAACAACATTCAAAGCTACCTCTTTGAGACAGCACTGTGTGCGTCTGTGTGTATGTGTGTGTGTGTGTGTGTGTTTAGTCATGTCTGACTCTTTGTGACCCCATGGACTGTAGCTGGCCAAGCTCCCCCGTCCATGGAACTTTCCGGGCAAGAATACTGTAGCGGGATGTCATTTCCTACTCCAGGGGATCTTCCGCCCCAGGAATTGAACTCACATATCTTGAGTCTCCTGCATTGGCAGGATGATTATTACCACCACGCCACCTGGGAAGCCCCCCATGAGACAGCACTAAGCTTCCCTAAACCTTTTCCTAAACTAGGAAAAACCATGAAGGGTTTCATTGTGTTTACTCGAAACTCTTTCAGTTGCAAGCAACAGAAACCCAACTCCAGCTATTCAAGGAAAAAGTACACATGTGTTTATAAGCTCACCAAACTGGTAAAAATGGGATAGCTTCAGGTATGGCTGTACCTGGTTGAGGCCAGAAATTCTCAAAATGTAGTCTGGGTATCCTGGGAAGTCCTGAGACCCTTTTGGGTCTGCAAGGTCAAAGACATTTGTATTCATGGTTCCTTTCACCGTCAGCACCTTGAGACAATAGGGTTGTTTTTCTCTGTCTAGAGAGGGGAGAGGGTCCAATTTCATTCTCTAATTAGAGTTTGGGTCCAAGTCACATGCCCTAACAGAAGTTATCCTTATGAATTAGCAATGCTGGCCACATAAACAATTTTCCTTTAGCCATAAATGCAAAAGACCTACCTTAAACTGAGAGTCCATTCCTAAGGGTCTAATGATTTTAATTTTATGCCCACTTAAGCTTTCAAACTGTAGTGCTAGAGAGGACTCTTGAGAGTCCCTTGGACAGCAAGGAGATCAAACCAGTCAATCCTAAAGGAAATTAGTCATGACTATTCATTGGAAGGACTGATGCTAAAGCTGAAACTCCAGTACTTTGGCCACCTGATGAAAAGAGCAGACTCACTGGAAAAGACTCTGATGCTGGGAAAGACTGAGGGCAAGAGGAAAAGGGGGTGACAGAGGATGAGATGGTTGGATGGCATCATTGATCCAATGGACATGAGTTTGAGAAAACTCTGGGATATAATGAAGGACAGGGAAGCCTGTCTACAGGGTCACAAAGAGCCAGACGTGACTTAGTGACTGAAAAACAACAAGAAGGCTACTTGCAGGATGACTCTGGTCAGATTATTTAGGCTTCTCATGGCCTCTATGCACTCACCTTTAAAACAAGCATACATTCTTTGATTGTGAGCAATGGAAGAAGGGGGAAAAATTATTCTAACCCTGATCTATCAGTTGCTACACTGTGTCCAGCAGGTTCTATATGGTTTATTTTTCAAATTATTTATCAAGTTTCATTAAATATTTATGTCAAATACTTTTGGTGATTATATAAAATAGAGGTTTCATCAGCCCACAAGCCCTGAGTTCTTTCTTCACTGCTTAACGTGTTCTTACTTCCTTTCCATCTTGTTTTTGGTTTTATTACTTTTAATATTAAACGTTGATTCTATGAAATCCCATATTTTACAAAATGAATCAGGAGCAAGACTGTAAATGCCACACACACAAAAATACTTTTCAGAAAGAAACTTCATTTACCTTGGTTTTTATTTAAATATTCTCTCTGTATACATATATGTTTTAATAATGGAGTGAAAGAAAAGTCAAGGTTTCACCTTCTATTCTTTATTTATAAATTAAGTTGTAAAGGGAAGCCCCAATAAAAATTGCATAAATTACTCTTAAGAATCAATGTTTAAAAAAAAAAAAAAAAAGAATCAATGTTTACCATTTACTTTCATTTTGTACACCTTTTGTTTTCACTAAAATACTATCATTACATTAAAATGAGATTTTTCTTTATTTTGTCTTTGAGCCCTACAGTTGAACTCACTACTGAGAAGCAAATAACACTTGTCACGTGTTGCTGTACATTAAACATCGTATAGACTTCTTTGCATATTATATCTGCTTCTTTATTATATTAACTTTTCATTAACTATAGGTACAAACACCAAAATTAAAGTGATATATCAAAACGTCAGTATCCAACAGAATTCACATCACATACTTTTAAACAAAAAAAATTTTAGCAAAATATCTCCTGGAAATAATTCTAAGTTGTTCCAACTTAATAGCTGGGGCTTCTGGCTAAAAGATACAGTTATCTTGCACTATTTAAATTTTTAATAAAAAGTTTTGATGTCAAATTTTATATAACATTATTACAAAATTCCATTGCTAACCTGAAATCCAAACAACATTCCACCTTGAGTGCTTATTACTTGCCAGACACCAAGTATTTCTTTTCAGTTAAAGAATGGATAACAAAGAGCCTTGGAGTAGAGAACAATTACAATATAGAAGAAAGCCTGCGACCTGTTTGTACTGAATCAAACAAGGAGAAATTTGATTGGAGAGTCCTATTTCAAGATGAGAAGCCATTTATAAATTTTACTTGGCACTTTCTTCTAATGAACAAAATAAAGCCCTGTGCTACCACCTTGACACTTAAATGTTTACCAAAAAGCTCTGCAAACTTGGCCTCAGGGCAGAATTGCCCAGAGGTTTTTTTAAAAATGTCAATGCCTGTGTCTCACTTCCAGGGATTCTGCTTTAATTGGAACAAGGTGGGGTGAGTCCATCAACTATTTTACTACTTGCTAATTAGCCATGAGTACCGTACTTTTAACTGTCTACGGTTTATCAAGTGAAAGACTGTTGTGATTGGTCGGGTCTTTGTGAGGAACTGAATTCCACATAGCAGCGCTTACTGTGCAGAAAGGTTGCGGTCGCTCTGTTTGCCTTAATCCATTTTCCTCTCACTTCCTTACTCTTTCTCTCAGAAAAGGCAAGTACAGCCTTGGCTGCAGTAGTGGCTGCTCATCACTGAAAATACCAAAAAAAGGACTGAGCTGCCGCCTGGATATTTTTCCAGGGAAGGTTAATTTACCATGCTTTTTTCCATTTTTCTCTACATCCTGGAAAAACTTTTTTTTTTTTTTCAAGAAACAGATTGAACTTATTGCTGAAAAACATAGACAAATAAGTTTCAGCACAGCTTATCTGTTTGGAACAAGTTAGAAACTTCTGAAGCTAGCAGAAGCATAGTAGCTTCTTTTAAAGCTACTTCTGGGAAGATGGGAGGCTATTGTGATGGTAAATTTCACTCAGAGAGGAAGAAAGGGTTGCTAATCAATCAAAATTGAGGTATGCAGTTGAGTTTTTGCAATTTTCTTACTATATTGTAAGAGGACTTTAAGTTTCTCTGTATAATCTGCTGAAAAAATTTGGCGTGGGTGTGTGTGAAATAGAGGCAGTCTGGCGAGTGACAGTGAAAGATGTTTGTTTCTTTTTTTTTTTTTTAACGGAGTGGAGAGATATACACCCCTCCGGGGCTTTAGTGAGAACCGGGAATTCCAGGAGGAGAGTTGCATTCAGAAACGTTGAAGTGAAAAATCCTCCTGGCTCAGCATCTTGGAGTTAAGCTCACAAGAACCTTTTACACCCGAAAGAATTGGTTTCTGAAAACATCTTTTTGGCCAGTGTGGATTGTGAAGGATGGCATAATGCTAAACACCATTCTCCTGAAACTGCTTCAGGCGTTTAAAATTTAACTCGAGGCATCATGTGTTTGCCATGATGAGGACTACGGAGAACTTCGATGAGACCAGTGGCACACTAACCCCTAACAGGACCTCCAGGGGACGGTACATTTATCTGGAAGCGTTCCTGCAGGGAGGAGCTCCCTGGGGTTTTACTTTGAAAGGTGGTTTGGAGCATGGGGAACCATTAATCATCTCTAAGGTATGTTGCTTTTTCCAATATTTTTTTCCTTAGTCAAACTGTTTTTTCAACTTTTGTCAAATCTCTCAAAAACAGATAATGCTGAAGATTGACGCTTAATTTGCTGTTTCATACCCTTCTGATTATATCTGGAAATATTTTGCATAGCTTTGTGTTTGAAAGAAAAACGTGTCTGGCGCCTTTATGTCGTGAAATTCCAGGAGAAAATGTGCTTGTCTAATGGATAATCTCTTTTTGTGAATGAAATAGTGTAAAACCAGCTGCCACATGATCCTTTCAGTTGTGAATCAGATTAAAGATTAACCCCGTAGTTAAGGTGGTGGCACAGTATATATTTGTATATGTGCATCTTTATTTAACATGTAACACAGCAAACTCCAGGAGATAGTGAAGGACAGGGAAGCCTAGCATGCTGCAGTCCATAGAGTCTTAGAGTCGGATACAACTGAGCAACTGGACAAAAACAACAAATTTAACATATGGCTAGAGATATATCTGCTCTTTCTCCTTTCAACTAAAAGTGTTATATCTAGCATTCCAAAAGATTTTAGAATTTGTTTGAAATTCTGGATAATTGATTGCATAAAAATTATTTATTCTTCCTGCACACTTAGAATTATAGAATAAATCAGTTTCCAGTATAATTCAAGGGCAAAACAGTATTTCTGCCTCTTGTATTTATCTATCATTTAAGCCCATTTTTAAACTTTAGTCATTCTGTAACATGCCTCAATTCTTCATTTATGTTTGGTGTGGCAAGGTATACCCATTGAATGAATCCTCTTAATGCATTAAGTTTAGTGCATCTGCTTTTCTCTAAAACTACAGAGATTAAGAAAGTTTACAGAGGATGCTTTACAGAATTTTGTTGGTTTCAGCCAAACATTTCCTTCAATTAAAACATAAATTAAAAAAGAAAGATAACAGAAATTTATTTTACAATTTCAGAATATTAGCAGTCTAAAACAACAGAATATATAAGTGCTTTACATATCAAGGCATTCTTGAAGAAACATTTCTAATTGAGGGGAAATTTCTTTTTAGTTTAAGGGTGGGAAAGAGATAAATATGCATTTTGCCTGAACTATGTTACCTATTAAGGTCTGTTTTCCTATCTCACCAAAATAGGTGTTTTGAGAGAGACTGAAATGATTTTTGCTTCCCTAGTTCCTCAGCGGTAAAGAATCTGGAGCCATGGGTTTGATCCCTAGGTCAGGAAAAGGAGAAGGAAATGGCAACCCACTCCAGTATCCTTGCCTGGGAAATGCCATGGACAGAGGAGCCTGGCAGGCTGTAGTCCATGGGGTCACAAAGGAGTCAGACACGACTGATCAACTAAACAACAGCAACAAAACAATTCTTACTGTGGGTGAGCCGGTGGAATTGGCTTCCAGCAGGCAGCCGAGAGAGTGCAAAACAGCACTGTAAGCTGTGTGACTTTTCCTTGTCTTTCCTAAGAAAACAAAAGATAGGTGTACATATATGTGTATCCTTATGTACACCACCCTTATGGCGGAAAGTGAAGAGGAACTAAAAAGCCTCTTGATGAAGGTGAAAGTGGAGAGTGAAAAAGTTGGCTTAAAGCTCAACATTCAGAAAACGAAGATCATGGCATCCGGTCCCATCACTTCATGGGAAATAGATGGGGAAACAGTGAAAACAGTGGCAGACTTTATTTTTCTGGGCTCCAAAATCACTGCAGATGGTGACTGCAGCCATGAAATTAAAAGACGCTTCCTCCTTGGAAGGAAAGTTATGACCAACCTAGATAGCATATTCAAAAGCAGAGACATTACTTTGCCAACAAAGATTCGTCTAGTCAAGGCTATGATTTTTCCTGTGGTCATGTATGGATGTGAGAGTTGGACTGTGAAGAAGGCTGAGCACCAAAGAATTGATGCTTTTAAACTGTGGTGTTGGAGAAGACTCTTGAGAGTCCCTTGGACTGCAAGGAGATCCAACCAAGTCCATTCTGAAGGAGATCAGCCCTGGGATTTCTTTGGAAGGACTGATGCTAAAGCTGAAACTCCAGTACTTTGGCCACCTCATGCAAAGAGTTGACTCATTGGAAAAGACTCTGAGGCTGGGAGGGATTGGGGGCAAGAGGAGAAGGGGACAACAGAGGATGAGATGGCTGGATGGCATCACTGACTCGATGGACGTGAGTCTGAGTGAACTCCGGGAGTTGGTGATGGACAGGGAGGCCTGGCGTGCTGTGATTCATGGGGTCAAAAAGAGTTGGACACAACTGAGCGACTGATCTGATCTGATCTGATATGTGTATCAGGAAGGCTTACAGCTGTAAGTAACTGGAAACCTGATTGATAGTGACCTAAGAAAATTGAGATTCGTTCTTTTCATCTTAAAAGAAGTCTGGAGTCAGGTTGTCCAGACAAGGAGAAGCTCAATAATGCCATTAAGAACTTCACTTAGCTCTCCACTCTGCCTTCTTTAGTGTTGACTTTTATCATTAAAGTTGCAAAATGGATGCCACACTTCCATCACTGCATCTTCATTCTGGGCAGACTTGTGGCTCTTTGTTTGGAAAGGGTCACCCTCCCTATCAAACTTGTGTTTACATCTCATTGATCAGAACTGTGCCACTTACCTGTCCTTAGACCAATTACTGGCCAAGGGGAATGAAACTACTATTACTAGTTTAGACCACTCAGAATTTCTCTCCTGGGTTCTGCAGTGGAAACCTACTCTTCCTGATGTCAAAGAATCTCCACCCACTAGTTGAACAAATTGAGGTTCTGTTTTCAGGAAGAGGGAGGCAACAGGTGCTGGGTAGATGGCTGAGAATATCTGCCACAGACATAAATGTCATCTCTGCATTTTAAAACTCTAATTTACACTCAATTTTCCTGCTCTTTAATGATAAGATATTATGTATGGGACTGCTCTGGTGGTCCAGTGGCTCAGACTCAGCACTTGCAATGCAGGGGGCCCAAGTTCGATCCCTGGTCAGGATACTAGATCCCACACGCCTCAGCGAAGTTTGAAGATCCTGTGTGCTATGACCTGGCTCAGCCAAACAAACAAACAAATAAATAAGTTTTAAAGAAAGAGGAAACAAAGGCCAAGCTGATAAAAGCTGACTTGAACCTTAAAAAAGAAAAGATATTATGTATCTGTTCCCTAGAATATGGTTTGCTGTTAGATCTAATCCTACCACTAGTGAGCCACTTTGGTGAGGCTTCATTTTATCTGCAGAATGGGAATAAACAATTATCTCCCTTATCATTATGTGCAGAGATTAAATGGGATGCAAGCACTTAGAACAGTTAGCACAGGGGCTCGTACACAGGAAAATCTCAAAAAAAATCTTAGCAAGATTATGACTATTGCTTTTCATTATTGTAAGAGACATTGTGTTAGGATACAAATCTGTCTGCTGTATAAAGATCCAAAACAACAATAGCTTAAGCAATACAGAAATTGATGTCTCTTTCACACGACAATGTGCTGCTGCTGCTGCTAAGTCACTTCAGTTGTGTCCGACTCTGTGCAACCCCGTAGACGGCAGCCCACCAGGCTCCCCAGTCCCCCGGATTCTCCAGGCAAGAACACTGGAGTGGGTTGCCATTTCCCTCTCCAATGCAGGAAAGTGAAAAGTGAAAGTGAAGTCGCTCAGTCGTGTCCGACCCTCAGCGACCCCATGGACTGCAGCTTTCCAGGCTCCTCCATCCATGGGATTTTCCAAGCAAGAGTATTGGAGTGGGGTACCATTGCCTTCTCCGACGACAATGTGAACTTAAGCTAATCTGAAAGATGGTCCTTTCTACTGTCTTACTTCCATCCCTGGGGTGATGTCCTGTCTGCTGGTCTAAGGTGACTTGTCACAGCATCTGCTTTCCAGTTAGTAAGAAGTGGAGAAAGAGTAAAGAGAAGACAGTCTCCTTCCTTTTCAGGGGTATAGTCTGGTGCAATCCACTCTGTCTAGCATGGTAGCCAAGAGCCACATGTGGCTATTTCCAGTTTCATTAAAAGGAACTAAAATGAAATGGGGCTTCCCAGGTGGCCCAGTGGTAAAGGATCTGCCTGCCAATGCAGGAGACACAGGAGATGTGGGTTAGATTGCTGGGTCATGAAGAATCTTTGGAGAAGGAAATGGCAACCCACTACAGTATTCTTGACTGGGAAATCCCATAGACAGAAGAGTCTGGCGGGCTGCAGTCTGTGGGATAGCAAAGAATCGGACATGACTGAACACACACACCTAAAATGAAATGCAATTTAAAATTCTGTTTCTCATATACACTAGCCAGATTTCAAGTGCCACATTGCTTCAAAGCTCTTGAATCTCTCTCTTTATCCTGTTTGTCTGGCAAACTCATATTCATCCAGGATTTATTTTTTCCTCTCTCTCAAGTTTTTCTGACTTCATTAAGCTGGGTTAGATGGTCTCTCTTCTGTACTCCTGTACCATACATTTATTACAACAAATCATACTTTTAAAAAATTTACATTAACTGTCTTCTCAGAAGTTTAAAAGCCTATTGAAAGCCTGGGACTTTTTTTTTCCCATCTCTACCACATCTAACTCAGAGCCTGGGTACACAAATATTTGTTGAGTAAATGAAAAAGCTATGTCTTATTCATCTTGCATTTCCAAGACGTGCCTGGCACAGAGTAGGTATTTGATAACTTCTACTGAATGACTAATCAAAGACAATACAGAGCAGGGAGCAGTGTGGGCAGGGAGGCAGAGTCCCATGAGGTGAGGATACTGGGCAGATCTCTGCAGATGGAATGTGTGTCAGTTTCCCATCGTTGTTCAGTTGCTTAGTCGTGTCTGATTCTTGGTGACCCTGCGCACTGTAGCTGGCCAGGCTCCTCTGTCCTTGGGATTCTCCAGGCAAGAATACTGGAGTGGGTTGCCATGCCCTCCTCCAGGGGATCTTCCCAACATAGGGATTGAACTTGAGTCTCCTGCATTGGTATGTGGATTCTTTACCACTGCACCACCAAGGAAATCAAGGGAAGGCATAGTACACGTTAAATCTTCGATATGAAAGACACGTACACTTATATAATTATAAGCTGCACAGCACGACAATATAATGAATGAAGTATCATTTTTCTTTAGATACAAATGAGATGGAAGGATGACTGGGGGAAGAGGAGCTACAAAAGGGTGGCAATAAAAGAAATCATTTCCAAATTGCTTTCTTTGGGATTTAATGTCCTTGAAAAGGAAAGGTGGAGTTGAGGAAAGAGCCTCTGTAATCTGTGAACTTCAAAAAGAAAGGGTAGCTTTAAAGCAAAAAAAAAAAAAAAAAAAAGGATTGTATGTAGATGCTCAAGTAATTCAATAGTTCAGGAAGTTGGCAGCATGATTTTATTATGACTCACGCAGTATTGTGGCTGAGAACGGTTCCACCTGCTGTGGGGAAACACCTGCCCCTAGGATTCATCATGTCAAGTAACAACTAGACAACAACCAACAACAACAACCAGTAACAACCACCAGTAAATGCTTGCACGTACTGAGTGCCCACTAGTTGCCAAGGTCTATTCCAAGAGATCCACATGTGTTAACTCATTTAATTTTCACAGCTCCATGAGGAAGGTGATATTATGAAGCTAGTTTTATACACGAGGACTGAGACACAGAATTTGAGCAGCTTTCTGAAGCTCTCATGACTGGTAGAAAGTGCTAGAGTTGGAATTTGAATCCAGACATCCTGATTCTCCAGGGTCCTCTGCTATTCAGTCACCATGGATACCAAATATTAATATTTGGCTCTGTCTAGATTCTAGAGCTATGATCTGGGTAAAATATGGGATTAATCTCTTTATTGTATATGTTTTTAAATTTATTAGAGGAAAACAAACTTAAAAAAATCTTAGTCCTGGAGCTTCCCTGGTGACTTAGTGTTAAAGAATCCACTTGTCATTGCAGGAGACACGGGTTCCATCCCTGAGCCAGGAAGGTCCCACATGCCATGGAGCTACTAAGCCCATGTGCCACACTATTGAGCCTGTGCTCTAGAGCCGATATGTCACAACTACTAAAGCACATGTGCTTCACAACAAGGGAAGCCAGTGCAATGAGTAGCCTCCACTCACAACTAGAGAAAAGCCCACATAGCAATGAAGACCCAGTATAGCCAAAAATAAATAAAATTTTATATGTAATGTTAGTCATATAAAAGTCCCCTAAAAATAGGTATGGGCTTCCCTGGTAGCTTAGCTGGTAAAGAATCCGCCTGATTCGATTCCTGGATCAGCAAGCTCCCTTGGAGAAGGGATAGGCTACTCACTCCAAATTTCTTGGGCTTCCCTGGTGGCTCAAATGGTAAAGAATTCTCCCGCAACGCAGGAGACCTGGGTTCAATCCCTGGGTTGGGAAGATCCCCTGAAGGAGGGCATGGCAACCCACTCCAATGTTCTTACTTGGGGAATCCCCATGGACAGAGGAGCCTGGCGGGCTGCAGTCCATGGGATCACAAAGAGTCAGTCATGACTGAACAACTAAGCACAAAATAGGTGTCGGAACTCCTGTAAGCAGTTTCAGAACCCTAAAAGGAAGGGTCACTTGACATTTCTTAGAAAGTGTTGTTGGGTGTCTTCACCTAGCGAGAGATATTTTTTTGTGTGCACTGGTCCTGCTGCTGACAAGTGTTCAGTGGTTTCTGACTCTTTGCAACCCCGTGGACTGTACTACAAAGGATTAAAACCTCCACATTGCTTCATGTGCTTACATGGCCTAAGATTGTCTAAGAAGATGAAAACATATATCCCAACCAAAAGGGAGTATGAGCAGGCCAGTTCAGCCTTAGGGAAGAAAAGGAGGGGAAAGGAAGCTTATTTTAGTTATATGGGGAAATCCTAAAGGAAACACCCACTGACTTCAATGGATCCTTGGGTCCTCTGAAGGATTGGTGACTGAAACTGATTGTGTGTGTGCCAAGTCACTTCAGTCATGTCTGACTCTGTGTGACCCTATAGACTGTAGTCCGCCAGGCTCCTCTGTCCATTGGATTCTCTAGGCAAGAATACTGGAGTGGGTTGCCATGCCCTGCTTCACGGGTTCTTCCCAACCCAGCGATCGAAACTGCTCTCTCACATCTCCTGCATTGGCAGGCAGGTTCTTTACCACTAGCACCACCTGGGGAGCCCCTGAAACAGATTAACCTGAAGGCCACTAGACTATCCTTCGACAAACACAGAAAAGCTGTCACCAGCAGAGAGCTCCTTAAAGCAGTCAAGCAAAGATCCTCTCAGAAGAGCTTGTAGATAAATGAAGTGTTTCTGAATGGCCCTGTTGTTGGAAATGATTGCACTTGTTCAAAAAAATTGGGTACCTCAAAGGGCTGGGCTGGAGGACAGAGTATTTAAGAAGCTACCACAGGCAGGAGTCTTGGTGCTAAATACCTGTTATCCGGGTCCTCTGTTTTTAGCCTCTGACGTCACTTGTAGGAAACAAATAAAGGAAAGGCATTTTTTTCATGTGTGTTAAAAAAATCCTGGGCCTCAGGATTGAAGGTCAGCCATTGACTCTTATGTCACTGATGTGAGGAGCACACGTTCCTGATTCCTACCCCTGAGAGGTATCTTTGCTCTGACTGGACTCTCTTATATGCCAGCCACAGCTAGACCTTCAAAAAATGGCCCTGTTGCTCTACCAGGCCAGCAGCTCTCATGAGTGACAGAACTTGTGGATCCCATCAACATATGCCCATTGCCAACCCCCTTTACTATAAGTGTATCCCTTGATCAGAGGGGATGTTATGTAGGATCCTACTGAGGGGATCAAACACTTGCAAGCCCCCAAATACCAATGCTGACTGAAGGCTTATGGTTAGGAATATGTGTCAGTTCCAGTCCAGAGGAACAGCTGCCCCTTCCAGAGTAAAAAAGGTCCAATGTCATCAACTTGCCACCAAGTAGGTAATTGGTTTCTATGAGGGATGTTGAAACAGCATTTGTCTCTGTTTGCTGGCCAGTTGAACCTTTGGCAGCATTGATAGCTAAATCAGCCTTGGTGAGGATGGGGCCCATGCTACTGGGTCCATACGCAACCTCCATACCTGCCACCTGCCTCCTGTGTTCACGAGCTCACTGTGCCAATGCCAGGGCAGACTTCCTGATATCAGGTGGCTGTTGGTTCCATCTTCTACACCATTACCCTCCCTCTCTGAAACTGCTTCTACCACCTATACCACCATCATTCTCTTCCTCTCAGTCACAGCCTTCCCCTACCAAGGCTTAGCTCACTATCCCAGCTCAGCCCCATCTTTCCATTCTTGATGTATAAGGGAGTGTGTTTGCTAGGTGACATTGGAGATTAACCTCAAACACATGTCCCCTGGCTTCCTGGTGTCTGACACTACTCAGATATTAAATGGATTCTTTCATTGGATTTTTCTAGCCTCAGTGATATGAGCTCATCCCTGAATCCTCTTCATAATTCTTCCTCTGAAGACAATCATCTGAAACACCCTAATCAACCTGCCATTTTAAGATAAAATGTACTGCTTCACTGCATTGTGAGAAGTAGAAATAGAAACAGTCCATAGGCTGGGAAATGATTCATTGGGAACATACTTAAATTGTCTGGATGAACATGTTGAGATTTCCTCATTGCTGGTTTTTCTATATCCATCTGTCCACGCTGAGCACTCTACCACCTTCTAGCTTCCTTAGTGATCCTCAGTTTCAACACACCAACATCAGCCAGACAATCTCTCTAGGTCCATTTCTTCTACATAAAATAAGAATTATGAGTTTATGAGCCCTGGTTTCTGAATTCAATGTGAAATTGGCTTCTAGGCAGTTCCCCCAGGACCTTGGGCTGGTTGATTTAGTTCATCCCAAAGTCACCTTTTCCATCTTTTTCCAAGAACCGAGCTTGATTAGCTTGTTACTGACCTTTTAAAATAGCCAGTATTTTCTGAGTTTCCTTCCCTACTGTTCTTGCTGTTTCCTTTAACACACTTTACCCTTCATACTGGGGTAGCCTCATCTCTCTGCTGTCCATAAAGCAGCTGTCTGGTCCCTCATTGTTCCATCCCCTTCTGTCCTGAATTTGTATCAAGTCTTCCTCTTGTGTCCCCAGCACCTTTATTCATGCCATCTTCTAGTACAGTTAGTTGTTTGCACTTGGCCAGTAAATTATAATCCCTTTAAAGCCCAAAGAGTTTTACTCAGGCTGTACATATTGTTTCTTCTAGAAAAATACTTTCCATTTCACATGCAACAATTGCTCAGTAAATGTTGAATGGCCTATAGGATGTTAGAGTGGTAAAGAATCTCAGCAATCATCTTATTCAACTTCCTCATTACACAGAGAGAAAACTGAGACACAATAAAGTTAATTTATTTGCCAAGATGGTTTCTGCCATAGCAAATAAACTGTGTGTGTGTTTCTGGTTAGGCTGCTAACTTTTGGAAGCTAAGGACATTTCTTTCCTTTTCTTTCCTCCCTCCTTTTCTCCCTTCTTTTTTTTCTTTTATCCACAGTGTTTAAACTATGCATCAGTTCAGTTCAGTCGCTCAGTCGTGTCCGACTCTTTGCAACCCCATGAATCGCAGCACGCCAGGCCTCCCTGTCCATTACCAACTCCCGGAATTCACTCAGACTCACGTCCATCGAGTCAGTGATGCCATCCAGCCGTCTCATCCTCTGTCATCCCCTTCTCCTCCTGCCCCCAATCCCTCCCAGCATTAGTGTCTTTTCCAATGAGTCAACTCTTCGCATGAGGTGGCCAAAGTACTGGAGTTTCAGCTTCAGCATTATTCCTTCCAAAGAAATCCCAGGGCTGATCTCCTTCAGAAAGGACTGGTTGGATCTCCTTGCAATCCAAGGGACTCTCAAGAGTCTTCTCCAACACCACAGTTCAGAAGCATCAATTCTTCAGTGCTCAGCTTTCTTCACAGTCCAACTCTCACATCCATACATGACCACAGGAAAAACCATAGCCTTGACTAGACAGACCTATGTTGGCAAAGTAATGTCTCTGCTTTTCAATATGCTATCTAAGTTGGTCATAACTTTCCTTCCAAGGAGTAAGCTTAGAAATGATGAAAATGAAAATGTATTAATGAAGAAGACAAATGAATATTAAAAAGGATCTTCTTTAAAGTCTTTGTTAGAAAGATGTCCAAGGGCAATGTGCAAACATGTTACTAGAAAATGCTGCTTTAGAGTATAAGATAAATTGGTTGAGTTTGACTTTCAATTTAATGATGTCTTGCACATATGTAATGTTTGGTTCAATGTCTGTTGAACTGAATTGACTGGGAGAAAAAGGGAAAATTTGTATTTTTGATGTAACCACTTATAAACTATCTAAACTGCTTAAAGTGTTATGTGTTGTTAGACAAAGACCAAATTTGTGATCCTGTCAATGTTGTTGGAAATACCTTCTCTTCAAGTAGTATGCTGAGGTGGGGTGCCAGATGGCTCTTTGCATCTGTGAGAACTCTGCTTTCCTTTAAAACTATAGCTTCCCAAGGCACTGCCTCCTATGCCAAGAACACAATTTAAGAAATACTTGTCGGTTTCATCTTAGTGAATCCACAGTGTGATTGGAAACACATAACAAGAGACTTTCTATCAATCTTTGAAAAAGCAAAACCCCAAAGGACATTCTGAATCTTAACTAACCCACAGACAGATTTTTCCACTTCTCTTCTTTTGAGGTACTTCAAACATCAAACATCTTGATTTAAAGAGCTGCAGAGTCACTGTTCTCCCACTCCGTTCGTCCCACCCATCTCTTATGCTCTGACATCCTCGGCCCTTATCAACAAAATGAAGTGAGGCAAAGACTCTCTGGTAAATCTGAGCACTGTTTCTCCCCCGTTCTAATGACTATCTCTGCAAAAGAGAACTTGCGTATCTCCATCTATAGAATGGAAGTGACAGTTCCTTCCTGACTTCAGAGGAGGCTTTTCTAACTTCACAGACTAATGTGAAGAACTCTGTGTCCTGGGCATCTGAGCCTGAATTTCCTCTTAGGTCATGTACTTTTTTTTTCATTCCTCAGCCATTCATACATCTATTCATTATATCCTTCTCGAACTTGAACTGCATTTTACCTTAGAGATTTATGAGATCTAACTAAAGTCTTTATTTTTAAATGCCCTTTGATATATCTGTATTGCTTTAGGGTTATAACTTCTATGTTATCTTTTTTCTTTTCATTTTAATCAAGGCTGTCCAGGATAGCAAAATACACATCCCAGACACTGTAGGGCTTGGAGTGAAAATAAACAAATTTCATTTCTACCATAGTCTTAACTGGCTGTGTCACTGTGGCAAGTAACATAGCTTTCCTAAACCTGTGTCCTCATCTTTAAAGATGGAAATTCTCACCTAATGGAATTGTTATAACTATTCAAAGGATTAAACTATACAACGGTGCTTAGAAATGACAAAACACATCCAAAGTTTAGTTATGATGTGATATTATGGACTGGTGGGAGAGTAGTAGATATCAAAGTTGTCAACTCACGTAACAAAGATGATACTTGACTGACTTTCTGTATCATGGCCTAAATGGATAATTGTTGATAGTTTCTACCTGAACAGATAATTCCCTGCTCCTGTGGAGCTTATAGTGTAGTAGAAATAGACTAGTGGAAAGCATGTTCATATGTGATAATTTCAGAATTGGTCAGTGTTATTACAATCTTCCCTGGTGGCTCAGAGGTTAAAGCGTCTGCCTCCAATGAGGGAGACCCAGGTTTGATCCCTGGGTTGGGAAGATCCCCTGGAGAAGGAAGTGGTAACCCACTCCAGTATTCTTGCCTGGAGAATCCCATGGACGGAGAAGCCTAGTAGGCTACAGTCCACAGGGTTGCAAAGAGTCGGACACGACTGAGTGACTTCACTTACTTACTTATTACAAAAAAAGAAAGATGGATTCCAGAATGGTAGTATCCGTTGGGTAGAAGGTATGGGGAACAGGGTTTACTTTAAATAGAAGTAATTCGAGAAGAGTTTTCTGATAAGATGACTTCTGAGTTAAAACCTGGTGGATACGATATAAGAAATCAGATGTAAAAGAGGTTTATAAGTTAGGCTGAAGAAGGAAAGTCTTGGAATGTTTTAGAAACATGAAGAAAGGCATTGGGGAGCAGAGTAGGTGTCTTATACTGTTTGGACTGTTGTAACAGAATGTCATAGACTGGGTGACTTACAAACAGAAATTTATTTCTCACAGTTCTGGAGGCTGGGAAGTCCAAGATCAAGGCACTGCAGACTCAGTATCTGGGGAGGGCCCACTACCCAGTCCATAGATGGCATCTGCCCACTGTGTCCTCATATGGTAGAAAGAGCAAGGGAACTCTCTGAGGTTTCCTTTATAATGGCACAAATTCCATTTATGAGGGCTCTATCCTCATGACCTAATCACCACCCAAAGGACCCACCTCTAAATACCGTCACATTGGGGGAGTAGGTTTCAACATATGAATTTTGGAAGGGACATAGTTTTAGTATATAGTAGTATGCAAGAGAAAATCGCATGGACGGAGGAGCCTGGTAGGCTGCAGTCCATGGGGTTGTGAAGAGTCGGACACGACTGAGCGACTTCACTTTCACTTTTCACTTTCATGCATTGGAGAAGGAAATGGCAACCCACTCCAGTTTTCTTGCCTGGAGAATCCCAGGGACGGGGGAGCCTGGTGGGCTGCCATCTATGGAGTTGCAGAGTCAGACACGACTGAAGCAAATTAGCAGCAGCAGCAGCAGTAGTGTGACATCAAAATGCAAAGAAGTCAGGGGTCAGATCAAAGAGGACCTTGTAAGTTACAGAAAGGACCTTGGATGGAATTTAAATGCAGGGCATGAAGAGACAGTATATCACACCATGATTCTGTCTCTACTTATGATGGGATGGGCCAATTGCATTTAATTAAACTCCAGGTGATTTTTTGTGCCAACTCCTTTTTCTCCTTCCATTTATTTATTTTTGGCTGCACTGGGTCTTGGTTGCTTTGCACAGGCTTTCTCTAGTTGTGGCAAGCAGGGGCTACTCTTTGTTGTGTTGCTCCAGTTTCTCATTGTGGTAGCTTCTCCTGTCGTGGAGCACAGGCTGTAGGTGAGAGGAGAGAGATGCAAGCAGAGGTCAGACTGATGGAGGGCACAAGCCAAGGAATGCAAGTGACCTTGAGAAGCTGGAAAAGAGCAAGGAAGCAACTCTCCTCTGGAGCTTCTAAAAAGAACATGACACTGCTGAAATCTTATTTTAGTCCAGTAAAACCCATTTGAGCTAGGATCTCCTGTACTGTTAGATGATACATTTCTGTTGTTTGAAGCCACCCAATTCCAGGGTACTTTGTTACAAGCAGCAATAAGAAACTAATACAATATGTCATCTAGCCCACTGTTCTTTTCAGAAACATAGAGGATAAAAACATAACACTGAAAGGAAGAGTGAGGGAAAAGAGGCTGCAAAGGGTGAAAACTGGTGGAGGAAAGATAATGGTTTGACCCCAGGCGGGTTGATGAAAACACCTACATTTGAATCACGATCAGTTTTGAGTTTCAAACTGGTAGAGTGCTGATTTTCTGGGAGGTTTTAAGTTCATGCCACTGAAACTTGGTAAAGAGACCTGGTTATAAGCTCAGCAGCACAACAGATGGTCTTTCATGGAGGAGTGTCCACCAAGTGGCCTTAACCCTCGCCTGTTCTTGGCTCCTGGAAACCTGGTTGAGACAGATACTAAACTCTAAAGATCTCAACATTTTAAGAAGATCTCAAAACACAAGCTACAAAGGCTGGACTTTCCCTGGAGAAGGGAATGGCTGCCACTCCAGTATTCTTGCCTGGAGAATTCCATGGACAGAGGAGCCTGGAAGGCTACAGTCCATGGGGTTGCGATGAGTTGGACACGACCGAGCGACCAACACTTTGCTACTGTCGGCATCTTGATTTCTTTGCCTGTGGACTTTCTTTTGCCTCCTCCTTTGGTTAATGACTCTAAGAGCAACTCTCAACCCATGACTGAGTGAAGATCTCAGCTTTTTCATCCCTTGAATGAGGTGAGAGGGAGGTGATGTTTTTCCCTGGGGTTGCCCATGGTGATGGCTGGCTTGAAAATGGGACTGCCTTCCTTCTCTTATCTCTTTTGCCCACTTTCACTCTGAGCTTTCTTTACTTCCCAGAGAAACTCTTTGCTTTTGAATTCTTTTGTTTTTAATTTTATTTTTTATTTATTTTTGTTTCTTGGCCATGCCGCATGGCATGTGGGATCTTAGTTCCCTTACCAGGGATCGAACCTGTGCCCCCTGCATTGGAAGAGTCTTAACCACTGGACCACCAGGGAAGCCCCTCATTTGAATTCTTGTCTCAGAGTCTGCTACTGGGGAAACCTAAACTAAAATAACCACTGTTTAGGGAATGCTTACTAATGTGAAAGCCAGAACGTAAAATCTAATGTAAATCTCTTTCCACTCTGCTCTGGAATTCAAGCAGGAGGAACCTCATACTTCCTTAGACCTAATATTTTCATGGGTGCTAAGGAAAGGAGAAATTCATTCCTAGATGTGATGTTTTGCAAGTCTCCCTTTCATTTTCTGCCCGCTCCCCATGGGCCTGCCTTTCTCATTTTTCTCCTTTGAATGGGTTGGTGAGCCTCACTGTTTTCATCCTGGCTTCTATTTTCTGTATCAATCAAGCCACAAGAGACTTTCCCCTCCCCTCTGAGAGGAAGATCCAGTCCGTCTTTTGTTCCATAGGTCCTTTTATTCTTCAGGTTCTATAGGTGAGTGGTTAGAGAAAATGTGGTTCTTGAGCAGAACAGAGAAAATTAGATCTGATTTTTGTCTCTGAGCATAGTTTCTTTTCTAGAATGTTAGTTATGTTGCTTCTTTTCTTTCTCAATTCATTCTATACACACAGCACAAGAAGCAAGGTGGACAATATACTATTTTTCAGTCCAGAATATTTGACAGTATAATCTGTCAGTGGTATGAAGTTTGGCACCTAAGCAAGCAATAAAATATAATTTCCAACCCACCCCAACCCCAAAATAACAGAATAACTTTTCAACACGGAAATGTAGTTTCCTGGTGTAACTTGTACCACCGCCAAATTCAGTACCAGAAGCTGCTTTTCTTTTGGAGCTGTTTCTCCACCATATGAATATTGTTTGGCTCCCTAGGTTTGTCCATTCCCAATTTCCTCGTTTTTTTGCTTGAGTTCACTGAAGACTGACAAACAGTAGCTCCATGTGACAGCCATTAATCTGCCTTAAACCTCAACTTACTCTTGAATGGATAGAATAATGAATGCATTTTATGTCATATAATTCAGGTTGTCAGCTATATGAAATTAGCAGCTCAAGATCAACTAAATATGCTTCCAGTCTTCTCTCCTCTGTGTTCCTATTTGAATATAACAATGCAAAAGGCGTTGTTACTTCCTTCAGCTAAAGTACGTTTATAGTAGTCTGAACTCTGAGTAAGAGAGCAATAAATACATCGTCTATCAAAAAAAGAGAGAGAAGATAAGGAAGATAAGTATTTCTGTCTTTGTAGTAGTGGAAATTAACAAGCATTTTAAAAAGTTGTGTTTGAAAAAAAAAAAACGTTGTGTGTGCGTGTGTGTGTGTGCACACAGGGAGGGGCTTTTCATCATAATGAAGGAGGTCTTGGCAAGTCAGTGTTCATTCTAACCCCATGGCATTGATTGCTGAGCACATGCATGCCCACTCTAGCTCCAGGGAGCCTGTGGAATAGAAAATAGATTCAGAAAGTAGTACAGAAGAAAATCAACTCCCAACCTTCCATCTCTCATGCAGGGGAAAAGATGCATTCTTCTTAGAATTCCTTGGTTTGTCCCATTTATGCTGTCATTTCATAAAGGTTAAAAACATACCTTTTCATTTATGCTGGTAGAAATGTAAAATGGTTCCGTCACTTTGGAAAAACAGATGGCAGGTTCTTAAAATGTTAAACATGGAGTTACTGTATCACCCAACAATTAGACGGCTAAGTATCGGGTTGGCCAAAAAGTTCGTTTGAGTTTTCCCGTAAGCTGTTATGGAAAAACCCAAACTTCTTGGCCAACCCAGTATATACCCAGGAGAAATGAAAACATATGTCAATACAAAGACATACTCAGGGACTTCCCATTCTGCAACTGAAAATATTCCACATGTTGCAACTAAGACCTGGCACACAAATAATTAAAAATAAAATACATTTTTGAAAAAAGACATACTCCAGATGTTCATAGCTGCATTGTTTGCAATAGCTGTGATGTGGAAAAAATCCAAATGCCCATGAACTGGATAAACAAAATGTGGTATAGCTATATGATAAAATACTGTTTAGCAATAAAAAAAGAACTGAATATTGATACATGTTACAACTGGATTAACCTCAAAAATATTAGGCTCAGTTAAAGAAGCCAGGTACAATAAAGCACATATTATATAATTCCATTTATGTGAGACATCCAGAAGAGGAGATCTGTAGAGACAGAAAGGAGATTAATGATTGCCTAAGAGAATCCTCAAACTACCGCACAATTGCACTCATCTCACATGCTAGTAAAGTAATGCTCAAAATTCTCCAAGCCAGGCTTCAGCAATATGTGAACCATGAACTTCCTGATGTTCAAGCTGGTTTTAGAAAAGGCAGAGGAACCAGAGATCAAATTGCCAACATCCTCTGGATCATGGAAAAAGCAAGAGAGTTCCAGAAAAACATCTATTTCCACTTTATTGACTATGCCAAAGCCTTTGACTGTGTGGATCACAATAAACTGTGGACAATTCTGAAAGAGATGGGAATACCAGACCACCTGACCTGCCTCTTGAGAAATCTGTATGCAGGTCAGGAAGCAACAGTTAGAACTGGACATGGAACAACAGACTGGTTCCAAATAGGAAAAGGAGAACGTCAAGGCTGTATATTGTCACCCTGCTTATTTAACTTATATGCAGAGTACATCATGAGAAACGCTGCGTTGGATGAAGCACAAGCTGGAATCAAGATTGCTGGGAGAAATGTCAATAACCTCAGATATGCAGATGACACCACCCTTATGGCAGAAAGTGAAGAGAAACTGAAAGCCTGTTGATGAAAATGAAAGAGGAGAGTGAAAAAGTTGGCTTCAAGCTCAACATTCAGAAAACGAAGATCATGGCATCTGGTCCCGTCACTTCATGGGAAATAGATGGGGAAACAGTGGAAATAGTGTCAGACTTTATTTTTGGGGGGCTCCAAAATCACTGGAGATGGTGATTGCAGCCATGAAATTAAAAGACGCTTCCTCTTGGAAGGAAAGTTATGACCAACCTTGATAGCATATTCAAAAGCAGAGACATTACTTTGCCAACAAAGGTTCATCTAGTCAAGGCTATGGTTTTCCTGTGGTCATGTATGGATGTGAGAGTTGGACTGTAAAGAAGGCTGAGCGCTGAAGAATTGATGCTTTTGAACTATGGTGTTGGAGAAGACTCTTGAGAGTCCCTTGGACTGCAAGGAGATCCAACCAGTCCATTCTGAAGGAGATCAGCCCTGGGATTTCTTTGGAAGGAATGATGCTAAAGCTGAAACTCCAATACTTTGGCCACCTCATGCAAAGAGTTGACTCATTGGAAAAGACTCTGATGCTGGGAGGGACTGGGGGCAGGAGGAGAAGGGGACAACAGAGGATGAGATGACTGGATGGCATCACTGACTCGATGGACGTGAGTCTGAGTGAACTCCGGGAGTTGGTGATGGACAGGGAGGCCTGGCGTGCTGCGATTCACGGGGTCGCAAAGAGTCAGACACGACTGAGCGACTGAACTGAACTGAACTGAAGCCTAGGGGTGGAAGTGGAGAGTAATTATAAATGGTATAAAGTTTCTTTTTGAGGTGATTAAATGTTCTGAAAGTAGATGGCAGTGATGGGTGTACAACTTTGTGTTAAAAATCATTGAATTGTAAAGAAAAAAAATACTCACTTCTATTCTGGTTATAGAAAGGAAAAAAAATAAAGGAGAAAGAGAATAAAGAAGAATCACAAAATAGATATTACCATGTTGAGCACTCAGTATTGATTTGACTGACAAATTTAAAGTAGTAGAGGAAGACAACCAAATGAAGCTTTAATGAAAACACTGCAGTGCCCGAATTATTTAGGGAGTCAGGACAACCTAAAAAGTTGTTCTTGAGACAGCTTAGGAAAAGAGACCTAACATGCATGTTCAGAGAACCTAGGTCGTGGATTCTAGGATCTTCTCCAAAGGAAGAGTGCCCTGCCTTGTAGTCAGATATCAGGATCTTAAATCTCTAAGTCATTGGTGCACCACGGAAAATGAAAATGTATGTTTCTAAAAAGACTTGCACAGGAATGTTTGTAGCAGTTGTATTCATAATAGCTCCTAACTAGAAGCAATCTAAATATGTACCAATAGGAAATGGGTAAAGAAATATGGCATATCCACACAATGGAATTCACTCAACCATAAAAAGCAATAAACTACAGGTATGTGCAACATAAATCAACCACAGAAACATTGTGCTGAACGAAAGAAGGTAGAGCACAGGGGAGTGCATACTGAATTATCCCATGTCCAGGAATATTTAGAACAGGCAAAAACTCAATGGTTGGGGACTGACTGAAGCACAAAGCATCTCTCTGGTGATTGAAACATTTGTATCTTAATAGTAGTATGGGTTATCTGTAGGTATTTGCCAAACTCATTGAATTGGGTCCTGAAGATCTATGCATTTTGTATCATATAAAATTATACCTTAAAGTGAGATACTTTGAAGTATGAGGCAGGAACAAATTGGGCAATGGACACCATGGAACAAAACAGAAAATTTAGAAATGGGTTCACTACATAAAAAAGAATTAGTTTATGATGAAAGAGAAACTTTAAATCAGCAGGAACAAGAAGGGAGGGAAGGATTATTTAATAATAATATTGTGACCAGGAAAGATAAAAACTGGCTCCACTTCATTTGTAATACCTAAATAAAACCTAGTGAATTAAAAATTTACATGCAAAATAATGAAATAAGTTTCTCCACATCCTTGCCAAGACTTGTTACTTTTCTTCTTCTCCTTCTCTCCTGCTCATCCTTTTAAAAAACAGCTCACCTAACTGGTGTGAAATGGTATCTCAGTGTGGATTTGATTGCCTTCCTTAATGATTTGTGATGTTGAATATTTTTCATGAGCTTATTAGCCATCTATACATCTTCTTTGGAGAAATGTCTGTTCAACTTCTTTGCCCATTTTTAAATTAGGTTGTTTTGCTGTTGTTCTTCTATAGTTCTTTATGGACTATATCGTTCATGGAATTCTCCAGGCCAGAATACTGGAGTGGGTTCAGTTCAGTTCAGTTCAGTTCAGTTGCTCAGTCGTGTCTGACTCTTTGCGACCCCATGAATCACAGCACGCCAGGCCTCCCTGTCCATCACCAACTCCCGGAGTTCACCCAAACTCACGTCCATCAGGTCAGTGATGCCATCCAGCCATCTCATCCTCTGTCGTCCCCTTCTCCTCCTGCCCCCAATCCCTCCCAGCATCAGAGTCTTTTCCATTGAGTCAACTCTTTGCATGAGGTGGCCAACGTATTGGAGTTTCAGCTTTAGCATCAGTCCTTCCAATGAACACCCAGGACTGGTCTCCTTTAGGATGAACTGGTTGGATCTCCTTGCAGTCCAAGGGACCCTCAAGAGTCTTCTCCAACACCACAGTACAAAAGCATCAATTCTTTAGTGCTCAGCTTCTTCATAGTCCAATTCTCACATCCATACATGACCATTGGAAAAACCATAACCTTGACTAGACGGGCCTTAGCCTTTCCCTTCTCCAGGGGATCTTCCCAACCCAGGGATCGAACCCAGGTCTCCCACATTGCAGGAGGATTCTTTACCAGCTGAGCCACCAGGGAAGCCCAAGAATAAGGGAGTGGGTAGCCTATCCCTTCTCCAGTGAATCTTCCCAACCCAGGAATTGAACCAGGGTCTCCTACATTGCAGGTGGATTCTTTACCAGCTGAGCTACCAGGGAAGCCCTTATATATTCTGAATACTAATCCCTTATCAGCTGTATGATTTGCAAATATTTTCTCCCATTCTGTGGATTGCCTTTTTACCAGGTTAATAGTGTCCTTTGATGATCAAAAGTTTTTAATTTGATGAAGCACACAATTTTTTCTTTGTTTCCTACACTTCAGGTGTTCTATCTAAGAAATCATGAGCAAAGTTAATGTCATGAGGCTTTTCCTTTGTATCTTCTTTTAAGAGTTTTATAGTTTTAGCTCTTATATTTATTTGATTCATTTTGAGTTAACTTTTGTGTGTAGTGTAAAGTAAAGGCCCAACTTCATTCTTTGCATGTGAATATTCAGCTTTTCCAACACTATATCTTGAAAAGACTGTCTTTTGAATATTGAATGGTCTTAGACCCTTGCAGAAAATCATTTGTAGTCTACTTCTAGGCTGTTTATTCTATTCCACTTGTCTATATGTTTGTCTGTATGCCAAGACAACACTATTTTGATTACTATAGTTTTTTAATTAAAAGTTTTGAAATCTAGAAATATGAGACCTATAATTTTGTTCTTTTTTAAAAAAAAACAAAAACAGTTTTTGGCTATTTGGGATCCCCTGAGATTACAAATAGCCAAAACTCTTTTTTTTTTAAAAAAAGAACAAAATTATAGGTCTCATACTTCTAGATTTCAAAACTTTTAATTAAAAAACTATAGTAATCAAAATAGTGTTGTCTTGGCATACAGACAAACATATAGACAACACTATTTTGATTACTATAGTTTTTTAATTAAAAATTTTGAAAATCTAGAAGTAAATTTTAGGTCGGACTTTTCTGCAAAAATTTCATTGGATTTTGATAGAGATTGCATTGAATGTATCAATCTCTTCAGGTAGTATTGACATTTTAACAAGTCTAAGTCTTTCAATAGACAAACATGGGCTGTTTTTCTACTTATTTATGTCTTTGTTTTTTTTTTTTTTTCTTTTTTTTTTTTTTTTTTTTTTTTAATTTTATTTATTTTTAAACTTTACATAATTGTATTAGTTTTGCCAAACATCAAAATGAATCCACCACAGGTATACATGTGTTCCCCATCCTGAACCCTATTTATGTCTTTGTTAATCTTTCAGTAATGTTTTACGGTTTTCAGTGTATAGTCTTTAGCCTCCTTGGTTAAGTTTATTCCTAAAGAATTTTTCTTTTTGATGTTGTTGTAACTGGAATTGTTTTTCTTAATTTCCTTTTGGTTTGTTCATTGTTAGGTTTAGAAATACAGCTAATTTTTATGTGTTAATTTTGTATCCTCTAGTTTTGATCAATTTGTTTATTAATTCTGTGTGTGTGTGTGTGTGTGTGTGTGTGACTTTTGGGGTTTTCTACATCTAAGGTCAGGTCAAATAGAGATAATTTTGTTTCTTCGTTTCCAGTCTGGATGTTTTTTATTCCTTTTCCTTGCCTACTTGCTCTGGCTAAAACTTCCAATATTATGCTGAACAGAAAGTAGTGCAAATTGGTGTCTTTAAAAAAAAATTTATTTGTTTAGGCTGTGCTAGGTCTTCGTTGTGGTGTGTGGCTCTTGTGGTGGCTTCTCTTGTTGCAGAGCGTGGGCTCTAGGCACGCAGACTTCAGTAGTAATGGCACATGGGCTCAGTTGCCCTGTGGCACGTGGGATCTTCCTGACCAGGGATGGAACCCATGTCCCCTGCGTTGGCAGGTGGATTCTTAAACACCAGTCCACCAGGGAAGTCCCGAAAATGGGTGTCTTTGTCTTATTCCTGATCTTTGAGAAAAAGCTTTCAGGCTTTCATCATTGAGTGTGACATTAGTTATGAGTTTTTCAGATATGGCCTTTATTATGTCATATTTTAAAATAAAATATAGATAAATATTTTTATAATTTGGAGGAAGGAAAATATGATAGAAAAGGCAAATACTATAAGGGAAAGAAAAGATAATGCATTTGAATAATAGAATGATAAATATTTTAAATTGATAAAATATTTGAAAATATTTATATGGCAAAAGCTCCATAAACTAAAATGATATGATAAATGATATGATACAGGTAGAATTCTTAATATAAAAGGACTATTACATATAAATAAGGAAAAAATCCATACAAAAGCTAAACCTGGCAAGGGATATGAACATGCAATTCCTAAGAAAAGAATAACAGAGTTGTGGCATATTTAGGAAAAATGTTTATTCTCCTTAGCATTTAAAGAAATAAAAATTTTAGTGAGATAGAATTTTGACAATTGAAGTATAGTTGACTCACAATATTATATAGTTTCAGGCATACAAAATAGTAATTCAGTAATTTTATAGATTATACAAAGTTATTATATTGACTATATTCTCTGTGCTACACATTACAAACTTGTAACTTATTTATTTTATACCTGGTAGTTTGCATAAATTGTCTTTACCATTTTGCTCCCTCCCCCCACCCTATTCCCTTCTGTTAACCACTAGTTTGTCCTCTACTTCTGTGAGTTTGTTTCTATTTTGTTGTATTTGTTCATTTGTTTTACTTTTTAGATTCCACATAAATGTGCAAATATACAGTATTTGTCTTTTTCTGTCTGATTTATTTCACTAACAACTTTTTTTTTAAACTCTAATTTTGAAGAAAGATGAGAGAGAGTAATTTCACACATATCCATGGGAATACAAATTAGTTCAGACCAATCTGAGACATCGGGGAAGCCCTTTCGGGAGAGCACCAAGGGCTAACTCTGAAAAATGTGCATCCTCAGCAATTGTATAACTCTGGGTTTATCCTAAAGATAAAATCATCCAAGATGCACGTACAAGGATGTTCACTGATATATTATGTAAGAGAGCAAAAAAAGAGGACTAACCTAAATGTCTAACATCTGTGGGGCCACTAGAAATGATGATTCAGATGTAGTGTGTACACCCACCCACCCACACACACACAGGGTCATCCCTCAGTATTTAAGCCCTTCCCTGGTGGCTCAGATGGTAAAGCATCTGCCTACAATGCAGGAGACCCAGGTTAGATCCCTGAGTTGGGACGATCCTCTGGGGAAGGCAATGGCACCCCACTCCAGTACTCTTGCCTGGCTACAGTCCATGGGGTCACAAAGAGTCGGACACGACTGAGCGACTTCACTTCACTTCACTTCAGTATTTAAGGGAGAACTGGTTCCAGCACATTTTCTTGGAATCTTTGGAAGCTCAAGTCCCTTATATTTACATATAACCTAAGCACATCCTCTTGTATACTTTAAATTTTCTCTAGATTAATCATAATACCTAATACAATGTACATGAGGTGTGAATAGTAATGTGTACTGTGTGCTAAGTTGCTTCAGTCGTGTCTGACTCTGTGCAACCCTATGGACTGTAGCCTGCCAAGCTTCTCCTGTCCATGGGATTCTCCAGGCTAGAATACTGGAGCAGATGCCATGCCCTCCTCCAGGGGATCTTCCCGATCTGGGGATCGAACCTGTGTCTCTGATGTCTCTTGCATTGGCAGGCGAGTTCTGTACCACCAGTGCCACCTGGGAAGCTCTGTGAATAGTTATAAGTCCAATGTAAATGCTATTCAAATAGTTGCCAGCATGCAGCAACTTCAAGTTTGCTTTATGGAACTTTCTGCAATCTTTTTTTCAAACTATTTTTGATCCATGATGGTTGAAGCTGCCTATATGAAAGGCTACTCTACCTGTAAATCTACTGATCTAAGCACGGAAAAAAAAATATATATGTAACTGCTGCTGCTGCTAAGTCGCTTCAGTCGTGTCCGACTCTGTGCGACCCCATAGGACAGCAGCCCACCAGGCTCCCCGTCCCTGGGATTCTCCAGGCAAGACACGGGAGTGGGTTGCCATTTCCTTCTCCAATGCATGAAAGTGAAAGTGAAAGGGAAGGTCGCTTCAGTCGTGTCCAATTCTTTGTGACCCCATGGACTGCAGCCCACCAGGCTCATACTGAGTGAGAAGCAAATTGCTAAATAATGCACGAGTAATACCTGAGTTTTATTTATTTGTTTTTGACAAAATTTGGGAGGCTATTTATACAAAAGTATTAAAAATGGTTGTGTCTAGATAATAGTATTTTAAGTGATTTATATTTTCCTCTGTTTTTCATTTCTTTCCTCTAGATTTCTACGATAAACATGTAGTCTTGATGTAGTAATGGTTTTTGTTACTTAAATGATGACTTTTTACTATGGTAAAATATGCAATACATATACTTTACCATTGTAACCATTTTTTTCTAGTGTATAACTCACGAGTGTTAAGTGCATTTATATGTCCGGCAACAATCACCAAGGTCCATCCTCAGAAATTTGTCATCTTCCCAAACTGAAAATTATACCATTAAGCAATAACTTCCCCATTACCACTGCCCCCATCAGTGCAGGAGCACTCTATTCAATCATATTTATCTCTCTCTCCCCTTCCCACCTACACATATGCTTTAAAAACAAAACAGTTTTATTGAGATATAACTCACACATGAATAAATCTCCCATCAAACACACTTCTGAAGTGCATTTTAGCCTCCTTGCCTTTTCTTTTTTTAAATTGGTAACATTTTAAGCATGCATGCAGGACAGTGTTGGAAGTGAATGCTCTTGAATTGCTTTGGAAGAAACTGTAGAGGAAAAAATATAAGTGAATTTTACCTGCCAGAACCCTGTGCTCTGTATTTGGAAAGAGCCTCTGGGTACTTTCAAAAACTATTCAAACTGGTTTTAGGCCCAGCTCCCCTTGGAAAGCTGAGATAAACTCAAGAGCAGGAATCTATTAATAGGTCAACAGCAGGAAAAGAAGGGGGGTATGGAGGGGTCTGGGGCAGCTGCGTCTCATTTGGGACTTGAAAATTGGCTTTTCTTTTATTCTTTTATAGAATCTAGGAAGAGAAGGGATGTTTTCTCCTGCACATTTGATTATTATAACAGGCCAAGATTTCTTTGAACATAACCAGTAAAGAAAAGAAGCCTCCGTGGCCATCGAACTGGGTAACATAATCTCTGGTTTGTAGTTTGAATCCTATTAATGTTAATGGTGTAGAATTGTACAGTGAGAATGCTCTGGGAGTTTTTAAAGCTCGATTTTTCAAAGGCTGCATTCCTCATTAGACCTTCTCCATTAAAGCATGCTTGAATGATGCTACACAGCCGAATAGTTGGGATTTTTTTCCACTCTTGTCATAGTCTGAAGACAAAGGATTCTTCCGCTTGCCCAAGTTCCTGCGAGCCTAGGTTGAGCGGCTGTGACAGCGCGGCAGCAGGGAGCTTTTTATGCAGGCTTGGGTTTGCCGTCAGGCCTCATTCACTAGACAGGATCAGTCGGAGCAGTGGATGGAGGAAAAAAAATCAATGGGGGAAAATCTCACGCAGCCAGATATGGTGCCATGATCCACTTTTCCCTTTCACTGCTGCTGAGTCATGGTGGCGTCTAGGCCACGGCACAGAAAACTGTAAAATCTCCTCCTACCTGCATTGTGTCTTCTCTGTGCTTTGGCTAAAGTGATGTCCAGACAGTTTAACAAATGCTAGCGTTAGGGTCTCAACTTTCTTGACTACTCCTGTGAGTGGCATTAAGAGCGGTGGAAAGGAGCTGGGGGCCCTGTAGCAGGTACCCACGTTCCTCCTCACAGTCTTACAGCCTAGCTTGTACTCAATGTCTCCTGGCCTCAATTTCCTTATCTGTAAAGCATGGATAATATACTTATTCCTTGTAATTCACAAGGTTCCTGTGAGGATCAAAGAGGGTTAATTTGTATGTTTGTTATTATATGGAGGCATACTTCTAATTCATTATCATTGGGATTTTTATACTTGAGTTAGAAGTTGTGTGTAGAATTCTTCTGGATTATGTGTGCATGGATTTCAGCCATTACCAAAAGTTTTTTAATATTGCCCAAGGATAAGCGTTGTGTGTATGTGTGTGTGCTCAGTGGTGTCTGACTCTTTGTGACCCATGGACCATGGCCTGCCAGGCTCCTCTGTCCATGAAATTTTCCAGGCAAGAATATGGGTTGCCATTTCCTTCTCCAGGAGATTTCCCGACCGAGGGATCGAACCCACATCTCTTGTGTCTCCAGCATGGCAGACGGACTTTTTACTATTAGCACCACCTAGGAATCCCCAGGAAAGTGTTAAGGGCTAGATAAATTTAAAAGTGACTTTAGGTATAAGATATAAAATGTAAATATCATTACTATTAACTAGTTCGTTGGAATATTGGGGGAAGGAAGGAGAAAGAGAGGGTCAAATAAAAACCCCCTCCTTCACAACAAAACAAAACAAAGCAGGAATTGTCAAAAGAGGGAAAGACAGTGGGGAGTAGGGAGTAAAAACACAGATGCACTAAGCACCAAAATGGACACACAGGAAAAACACCATCAACCTTGTCTTGTGACCGTATGTCTCTTTCTATTGAAGGTTTTAAAAACCATATTACGTCTTTACACCAGAAGCGACATATTAGTTTGCTAGGGCTGCCGTACAAAAAATAACACACACAGACTGGATGGCTTGAACATTGAGTTTTTTCCTCCAGTTCTGGAGACAAGAAGTCTAACAGCAAGGTGGTGGCAGGTTTGGTTTCCTGTGAGGCCTCCCCTGTCCTTGGTTTGCAGATGGTGGTCTTCTCACTGTGTCCTCAGGTGGTCTTTGTGTGTGTGTGTGTGTGCGCACACGCGCGCACATCCCTGTGTCTCTTTCTGTGTCCAAATTTCCTCTTCTTATAAGGCATCGGTCATATTGTACTGGGGGTGTCCTCAGTGGCTCAATGGTAAAGAATCTGCCTGCAATGCAGGAGACACAAGGCTGATCCTTGGATTGGGAAGATCCTCTGAGGAGGACATGTCAACCCACTCCAATATTCTTACCTAGAGAATCTCATGGTCAGCAGAGCCTGGTGGGCTATAGTCCATGGGGTCTTAAAGAGTCAGATATGACTGAAATGACTGAGCACGCACACACACAAGCACACATATTGGATTAAGTGAAAGTGAAGTCGCTCAGTTGTGCCTGACTGTTTGCGACCCCATGGAGAGTGTAGCCCACCAGGCTCCTCCATCCATGGGATTCTCCAGGCAAGAATACTGGAGTGGGTTGCCATTTCCTTCTCCAATTCAATATTGGATTTGGACCCATTCTAACAACCTCATTTTAACTTAATCACCTCTTAAAGATTCTATGTTCAAATATGGTCATACTCTGAACTGGGAGTTAGAGCTTCACTATGAATGGGGGTCAGTACAATTCAGCCCACAACATGCTTTTTGCACCATAGACAGTAAGAACTTAGTCAAAGGACCAGAATTTACTCCAGAATCATAGAAGGGGGCCAAAAGGAGTTGTTGAAACCAGTGGTAAAATTTGTTTGAATATCTCCTGTGATACTTATATCAATCATATAAAAGATATCTGAGTTTATGGAGAAACTCAGACTTCTGTGGATAAATAATTGTTTGGTTTAAGCATTTGGTCCATAATTTTTGATTTGGGAAGTGGGATTGGAGTGTCAAATAGGAAATAGAATCTACACTGATTATGTCAGCAGAGGAAATTTAATACAGGGAAAAGCATGAAGAGATTTACTACTCTCTGGTCTGAGGAGCAATTTAACATGGGATCATTCGTGAGGAGTCACATGTGACGTTCATGGGGTGTTCTGTGGGATATCAAGATGGTCAAGACTTCTGGGGACCATGGAGAGATGATGTGCA
>NW_020868172.1:0-16714 GCF_003369695.1 Bos indicus x Bos taurus
AGGGCATGGCAACCCACTCCAGCATTCTTGCCTGGAGAATCCCATGGACAGGGGAGCCTGGCAGGCTACAGTCCATAGGGTCACAGAGTCAGACACATCTGAAGCAACTTAGCACAGCACAAGATTAAATGTGTCATTATCATCGACTGAAGAGCCTAATGCATCCAGGAAACAACAGGGCCCGCTTTTATGCATTGGTAAAAAAAATATTTTCAGGTTTCATGGTGCTTAGGCTGCTCTGTTTGCTGAGGACGTCAGTCTACAAGGCAGAGGACAGTTGGTTCCCAGAACTGCTGCTGTGACCAAAATCTCTGTCTCATTCCTAACAATCAATTGTACCATGCCTTGAAAATTCACAGAGCAAGTTAGGCCAGACCATGAGAGAAAAACAATTTTGCTTTCAGTTTATCTGATTAGGCTGTGATAATACCCTCTACAGACCTGTCCATCACCGCCTCACTTAGGTCAGACAAGAGTCTGACCTGAATGCGGGGGTGACAGAGGGCAAACAATGCCAAATTCAACTTTAGCTGATCTTTGACAGAAGGAAAAAATGTTTTTCAAGGAGCCTGTTGAGAGTACCACATGAATCCCACATTTTTCATTTTTGACAAGTTAGATCTTAGGTTAACACTTTTTGATATAAAATAGAAAGCAAAACACACAGCAGAGACAGACAGATGCTACCCAGTTTCCCAGTTTCTGCTCCCAATCTCTTCCCTGAATTCAATCTCTTCTCTGGATCCACTTAAAAAATTTATTTCCAAAAGCAACATTTTCTTACCTAAGGAATAGATGTTTTTCCAGAAGAAAGAAACCAACTCTATTCAGGCTTTTTAATACATGATATATTTAATTATAAAAAAATTTTCAGTTATTAGGAAAAACTAAAATTATGCTCACCAAAGCCCAGGAGTCTTATACTTGTCAGCAATCTAATATTCAATGGACTTCAGACTATTTTGCATGATTAGTTGATTTCTGTGTCAGCTCAGATCCTCTGAGAAACAGATGCCAAAGTGGAACAAGGTGTGATAGACACATATTGGGGGAAACATCTATGGAAGATAAAGGGGAGGAGGATCAGGAGTAGGAGGGGAGAGGCTTCTGACCACAGTGCAGGTCTGACCCCTGTGAAAGGAGACAGGGAAGGAAGGTGACTGAGTAGGAGGAGCTTCAGCCTGCAGTGCAATTCTGAGAAGGTCTGATGGGGAGCCCCCAGAGCAGAGATCAACTGTCACAGCAGGTATCAAACAACAGGCATCAGCTAGCATATATACACATACTAGTTTGGATAAGCAAGTGATGTGGATCAACTCTGCTAATAAGATTTAAGTAAAGTCTTGGCCTTTTATCAAGGGAAATTAAAGAATCTACAGATCTTTGAAATATTCTAGATACTAATTCTGAATGGATGCTAATTCCTGAAGACCCAAAACACCACCGGAGATAGTCAGTATTCAAAGAGAAGACCTATAGCAGTCAGGTGATACTTGAGGTTTGAACTCAAATCTACCTTACAGGACTTCCTACCCATAAGGAAATGGTTATGACCTTAGATCTTGAATGTATAATTGCTGCAAATACACTTGGAAACGGATCTAGTCTCCATACTGGAATGTGGGAAAATGCTATAGTAAGGCCAAATGGTTGCCAGGATTAATGCCAACATCAGAGACTTAAAAGAAGCAGGTGTGGCAATTCCTAACATTTCCATTTAACTTTCCTGTTTGGCTGTGCAGAAGATGTACTCATGTTGGATAACGCAGAAGACGTACTCATGTTGGATAATGCTTATAGATTATTTTAAACTCTATCAGGCAATGCTGATTGTCATTGCTGTTCCTGACATGGTAACTTCACTTGAGCAAATTAACACAAGTATCTGGCATCTGGTACACAGCTCTTGATCTAATTTTTTCCCTTCAAACAATTATCAAGGAACACAGGTCTCTTGCTTTCTACTAATTCTTTCTACTAAGAGGGACAACAGTATACATTCACTGTCTTGCCTCAAGGCTATGTCAACCCTTCTGCTCTATGCACATCATCTCTCCATGGTCCCCAGAAGTCTTGACCATCTTGATATCCCACAGAACACCCCATGAACGTCACATGTGACTCCCTCACGAATGATCCATGTTAAATTGCTCCTCAGGACCAGAGAGTAGTAAATCTCTTCATGCTTTTCCCTGTATTAAATTTCCTCTGCTGACATAATCAGTGTAGATTCTATTTCCCTATTTGACACTCCAATCCCACTTCCCAAATCAAAAATTATGGACCAAATGCTTAAACCAAACAATTATTTATCCACAGAAGTCTGAGTTTCTCCATAAACTCAGATATCTTTTATATGATTGATATAAGTATCACAGGAGATATTCAAACAAATTTTACCACTGGTTTCACAACTCCTTTTGGCCCCCTTCTATGATTCTGGAGTAAATTCTGGTCCTTTGACTAAGTTCTTACTGTCTATGGTGCAAAAAGCATGTTGTGGGCTGATTGTACTGACCCCCATTCATAGTGAAGCTCTAACTCCCAGTTCAGAGTCTGACCATATTTGAACATAGAATCTTTAAAGAGTGATTAGTTAAAATGAGGTGTTAAGTTAAAATGGGTCCAAATCCAATATTGGATTGGAAGAAGGAATGGCCAACCCACTCCATATTCTTGCCTGGATAATCCCGTGGATGAGGAGCCTGGTGGGCTACACACTCTCCATGGGTCGCAAACAGTCAGGCACGACTGAGCGACTTCACTTTCACTTAATCCAATATGTGTGCTTGTGTGTGTGCGTGCTCAGTCATTTCAGTCATATCTGACTCTTTAAGGACCCCCATGGACTATAGCCACCAGGCTCTGCTGACCATGGAGATTCTCTAGGTAAGAATATTGGAGTGGGTTGACATGTCCTCCTCAGAGGATCTTCCCAATCCAAGGATCAGCCTTGTGTCTCCTGCATTGCAGGCAGATTCTTTACCATTGAGCCACTGAGGACGCCCCCTGTACAATATGACCGATGCCTTATAAGAAGAGGAAATTTGGACACAGAAAGAGACACAGGGATGTGCGCGCGTGTGCGCACACACACACATACAAAGACCACCTGAGGACACAGTGAGAAGACCACCATCTGCAAACCAAGGACGGGGGAGGCCTCACAGGAAACCAAACCAGCCACCACCTTGCTGTTAAGACTTCTTGTCTCCAGAACTGGAAGAAAAAACTCAATGCTTCAAGCCATCCAGTCTGTGTGTGGTATTTGATACGGCAGCCCTAGCAAACTAATATGTCGCTTCTGGTGTAAAGACGTAATATGGTTTTTAAAACCTTCAATAGAAAGAGACATTACGGTCACAAGACAAGGTTGATGGTGTTTTTTCCTGTGTGTCCGTTTTGGTGCTTAGTGCATCTGTGTTTTACTCCCTACTCCCCCACTGTCTTTCCTCTTTTGACAATTCCTGCTTTGTTTTGTTTGTTGTGAAGGAGGGGGTTTTTATTTGACCCTCTCTTTCTCCTTCCTTCCCCCAATATTCCAACGAACTAGTTAATAGTAATGATATTTACATTTTATATCTTATACCTAAAGTCACTTTTAAATTTATCTAGCCCTTAACACTTTCCTGGGGATTCCTAGGTGGTGCTAATAGTAAAAAGTCCGTTCTGCCATGCTGGAGACACAAGAGATGTGGGTTCGATCCCTCGGTCGGGAAATCTCCTGGAGAAGGAAATGGCAACCCAGTATTCTTGCCTGGAAAATTCCATGGACAGAGGAGCCTGGCAGGTCATGGTCCATGAGGTCACAAAGAGTCAGACACGACTGAGCACACACACATACACACAACGCTTATCCTTGGGCAATATTAAAAAAACTTTTGGTAATGGCTGAAATCCATGCACACATAATCCAGAAGAATTCTACACACAACTTCTAACTCAAGTATAAAAATCCCAATGATAATGAATTAGAAGTATGTCTCATATGATAACAAACATACAAGTTAACCCTCTTTGATCCTCACAGGAACGTTGTGAATTACAAGGAGTAAGTATATTATCCATGCTTTACATATAAGGAAATTGAGGCCAGGAGACATTGAGTACAAGCTAGGCTGTAAGACTGTGAGGAGGAAAGTGGGTACCTGCTACAGGGCCCCAAGCTCCTTGCCACCGCTCTTAATGCCACTCACAGGAGTAGTCAAGAAAGCTGAGACCCTAACGCTAGCATTTGTTAAACTGTCTGGACATCACTTTAGCCAAAGCACGGAGAAGACACAATGCAGGTAGGAGGAAGATTTTACAGTTTTCTGTGCCGTGGCCTAGACGCCACCATGACTCAGCAGCAGGTGAAAGGGAAAAGTGGATCATGGCACCATATCTGGCTGCGTGAGATTTTCCCCCATTGATTTTTTTTCCTCCATCCACTGCTCCGACTGATCCTGTCTAGTGAATGAGGCCTGACGGCAAACCCAAGCCTGCATAAAAAGCTCCCTGCTGCCGCGCTGTCACAGCCGCTCAACCTAGGCTCGCAGGAACTTGGGCAAGCGGAAGAATCCTTTGTCTTCAGACTATGACAAGAGTGGAAAAAAATCCCAACTATTCGGCTGTGTAGCATCATTCAAGCATGCTTTAATGGAGAAGGTCTAATGAGGAATGCAGCCTTTGAAAAATCGAGCTTTAAAAACTCCCAGAGCATTCTCACTGTACATTCTACACCATTAACATTAATAGGATTCAAACTACAAACCAGAGATTATGTTACCCAGTTCGATGGCCACGGAGGCTTCTTTTCTTTACTGGTTATGTTCAAAGAGATCTTGGCCTGTTATAATAATCAAATGTGCAGGAGAAAACATCCCTTCTCTTCCTAGATTCTATAAAGAATAAAAGAAAAGCCAATTTTCAAGTCCCAAATGAGACGCAGCTGCCCCAGACCCCTCCATACCCCCCTTCTTTTCCTGCTGTTGACCTATTAATAGATTCCTGCTCTTGAGTTTATCTCAGCTTTCCAAGGGGAGCTGGGCCTAAAACCAGTTTGAATAGTTTTTGAAAGTACCCAGAGGCTCTTTCCAAATACAGAGCACAGGGTTCTGGCAGGTAAAATTCACTTATATTTTTTTCCTCTACAGTTTCTTCCAAAGCAATTCAAGAGCATTCACTTCCAACACTGTCCTGCATGCATGCTTAAAATGTTACCAATTTAAAAAAAAGAAAAAGGCAAGGAAGGCTAAAATGCACTTCAGAAGTGTGTTTGATGGGAGATTTATTTCATGTGTGAGTTATATCTCAATAAAACTGTTTTTGTTTTTAAGCATATGTGTAGGTGGGAAGGGGAGAGAGAGATAAATATGATTGAATATAGAGTGCTCCTGCACTGATGGGGCAGTGGTAATGGGAAGTTATTGCTTAATGGGTATAATTTCAGTTTGGAAGATGAAAATTTCTGAGGATGGACAGTGGGTGATGGTTGCAGGACATATAAATGCACTTAACACTCGTGAGTTATACACTAGAAAAAATGGTTACAATGGTAAATATATGTATTGCATATTTACCATAGTAAAAAGTCATCATTTTAAGTAACAAAAACCATTACTACATCAAGACTACATGTTTATCGTAGAAAATCTAGAGAAGAAATGAAAAAAGAGGAAAATATAAATCACTTAAAAATACTATTATCTAGACACAACCATTTTTAATACTTTTGTATAAATAGCCTCCCAAATTTTGTCAAAACAAATAAATAAAACTCAGGTAGTACTCGGTGCATTATTTAGCAATTTGCTTCTCACTCAGTATGAGCCTGGTGGGCTGCAGTCCATGGGGTCACAAAGAATTGGACACGACTGAGCGACTTCCCTTTCACTTTTCACTTTCATGCATTGGAGAAGGAAATGGCAACCCACTCCAGTGTTCTTGCCTGGAGAATCCCAGGTGACGGGTGGAGCCTGGTGGGCTGCTGTCTATGGGGTCGCACAGAGTCGGACACGACTGAAGCGACTTAGCAGCAGCAGCAGTACATATATATTTTTTTTTTCCGTGCTTAGATCAGTAGATTTACAGGTAGAGTTAGCCTTTCATATATGCAGCTTCAACCAATCATGGATCAAAAATATTTGAAAAAAAGATTGCAGAAAGTTCCATAAAGCAAAACTTGAATTTGCTGCATGCTGGCAACTATTTGAATAGCATTTACATTGTACTTATAACTATTCACAGAGCTTCCCAGGTGGCACTGGTGGTACAGAACTCGCCTGCCAATGCAAGAGACATCAGAGACACAGGTTCGATCCCCAGATCGGGAAGATCCCCTGGAGGAGGGCATGGCAATCTGCTCCAGTATTCTAGCCTGGAGAATCCCATGGACAGAGAAGCTTGGCAGGCTACAGTCCATAGGGTTGCACAGAGTCAGACACGACTGAAGCAACTTAGCACACAGTACACATTACTATTCACACCTCATGTACATTGTATTAGGTATTATGATTAATCTAGAGAAAATTTAAAGTATACAAGAGGATGTGCTTAGGTTATATGTAAATATAAGGGACTTGAGCTTCCAAAGATTCCAAGAAAATGTGCTGGAACCAGTTCTCCCTTAAATACTGAAGTGAAGTGAAGTGAAGTCGCTCAGTCGTGTCCGACTCTTTGTGACCCCATGGACTGTAGCCAGGCAAGAGTACTGGAGTGGGGTGCCATTGCCTTCCCCAGAGGATCGTCCCAACTCAGGGATCTAACCTGGGTCTCCTGCATTGTAGGCAGATGCTTTACCATCTGAGCCACCAGGGAAGGGCTTAAATACTGAGGGATGACCCTGTGTGTGTGTGGGTGGGTGGGTGTACACACTACATCTGAATCATCATTTCTAGTGGCCCCACAGATGTTAGACATTTAGGTTAGTCCTCTTTTTTTGCTCTCTTACATAATATATCAGTGAACATCCTTGTACGTGCATCTTGGATGATTTTATCTTTAGGATAAACCCAGAGTTATACAATTGCTGAGGATGCACATTTTTCAGAGTTAGCCCTTGTGCTCTCCCGAAAGGGCTTCCCCGATGTCTCAGATGGTCTGAACTAATTTGTATTCCCATGGATATGTGTGAATTACTCTCTCTCATCTTTCTTCAAAATTAGAGTTTAAAAAAAAGTTGTTAGTGAAATCAATCAGACAGAAAAGACAAATACTGTATATTTGCACATTTATGTGGAATCTAAAAAGTAACACAAATGACAACAATACAACAAAATAGAACAAAACTCACAGAAGTAGAGGACAAACTAGTGGTTACAGAAGGGAATAGGGTGGAGGGGAGGGAGCAAAATGGTAAAGACAATTTATGCAAACTACCAGGTATAAAATAAATAAGTTACAAGTTTGTAATGTTGTAGCACAGAGAATATAGTCAATATAATAACTTTGTATAATCTATAAAATTACTGAATTACTATTTTGTATGCCTTGAAAACTAATATAATATTGTGAGTCAACTATACTTCAATTGTCAAAAATTCTATCTCACTAAAATTGTTATTTCTTTAAATGCTAAGGAGAATAAACATTTTTCCTAAATATGCCACAACTCTGTTATTCTTTTCTTAGGAATTGCATGTTCATATCCCTTGCCAGTTTAGCTTTTGTATGGATTTTTTCCTTATTTATATTGTATAGTCCTTTTATATTAAGAATTCTACCTGTATCATATCATTTATCATATCATTTTAGTTTATGGAGCTTTTGCCATATAAATATTTTCAAATATTTATCAATTTAAAATATTTATCATTCTATTATTCAAATGCATTATCTTTTCTTTCCTTATAGTATTTGCCTTTTCTATCATATTTTCCTTCCTCCAAATTATAAAAATATTTATCTATATTTTATTTTAAAATATGACATAATACAGGCCATATCTGAAAAACTCATAACTAATGTCACACTCAATGATGAAGCCTGAAAGCTTTTTCTCAAAGATCACGGAATAAGACAAGACACCCATTTTCGGGACTTCCATGGTGGACTGGTGTTTAAGAATCACCTGCCAACGCAGGGGACATGGGTTCCATCCCTGGTCAGGAAGATCCCACGTGCCACAGGGCAACTGAGCCCATGTGCCATTACTACTGAAGTCTGCGTGCCTAGAGCCACCGCTCTGCAACAAGAGAAGCCACCACAAGAGCCACACACCACAACGAAGACCTAGCACAGCCTAAACAAATAAATTTTTTATTTAAGACACCAATTTGCACTACTTCTGTTCAGCATAATATTGGAAGTTTTAGCCAGAGCAAGTAGGCAAGGAAAAGGAATAAAAAAACATCCAGACTGGAAACGAAGAAACAAAATTATCTCTATTTGACCTGACCTTAGATGTAGAAAAACCCCAAAAGTCACACACACACACACACACACACACACAGAATTAATAAACAAATTGATCAAAACTAGAGGATTACAAAATTAACACATAAAAATTAGCTGTATTTCTAAACCTAACAATGAACAAACCAAAAAGGAAATTAAGAAAACAATTCCAGTTACAACAACATCAAAAAGAAAAATTCTTTAGGAATAAACTTAACCAAGGAGGCTAAAGACTATACACTGAAAACCGTAAAACATTACTGAAAGATTAAACAAAGACATAAATAGGGTTCAGGATGGGGAACACACATGTATACTGTGGTGGATTCATTTTGATGTTTTGGCAAAACTAATACAATTATGTAAAGTTTAAAATAAAATAAAATTAAAAAAAAAAAAAAAAAAAAAAAGAAAAAAAAAAAAAAAACAAAGACATAAATAAGTAGAAAAACAGCCTCATGTTTGTCTATTGAAAGACTTAGACTTGTTAAAATGTCAATACTCGACCTGAAGAGATTGATACATTCAATGCAATCTCTATCAAATCCAATGAATTTTTGCAGGAAAAGTCCGACCTAAAATTTACTGTCTAGATTTTCAAAATTTTTAATTAAAAAACTATAGTAATCAAAATAGTGTTGTCTATATGGTTTTGTCTGATGCCAGACAACACTATTTTGATTACTATAGTTTTTTAATTAAAAGTTTTGAAATCTAGAAGTATGAGACCTATAATTTTGTTCTTTTTTTAAAAAAAAAAGAGTTTTTGGCTATTTGTAATCTCAGGGGATCCCAAATAGCCAAAAACTGTTTTTGTTTTTTTTTTAAAAAAAGAACAAAATTATAGGTCATCATATTTCTAGATTTCAAACTTTTAATTAAAAAACTATAGTAATCCAAAATAGGTTTGTCTTGGCATACAGACAAACATATAGACAGTGGAATAGAATAAACAGCCTAGAAGTAAGACTACAAATGATTTTCTGCAAGGGTCTAAGACCATTCAATATTCAAAAGACAGTCTTTTCAAGATATAGTGTTGGAAAAGCTGAATATTCACATGCAAAGAATGAAGTTGGGCCTTTACTTTACACGTACACAACAAAGTTAACTCAAATGAATCAAATAAATATAAGAGCTAAAACTATAAAACTCTTAAAAGAGATACAAAGGAAAAGCCTCATGACATTAACTTTGCTCATGATTTCTTAGATAGAACACCTGAAGTGTAGGAAACAAAAGAAAAATTGTGTGCTTCATCAAAATTAAAAACTTTTGATCATCAAAGGACACTATTAACCTGGTAAAAAAGGCAATCCACAGAATGGGAGAAAATATTTGCAAATCATACAGCTGGATAAGGGATTAGTATTCAGAATATATAAGGGCTTCCTGGTAGCTCAGCTGGTAAGAATCCACCTGCAATGTAGGAGACCCTGGTTCAATTCCTGGGTTGGGAAGATTCACTGGAGAAGGGATAGGCTACCCACTCCCTTATTCTTGGGCTTCCCTGGTGGGCTCAGCTGGTAAAGAATCCTCCTGCAATGTGGGAGACCTGGTTCGATCCCTGGGTTGGAAGATCCCCTGGAGAAGGGAAAGGCTAAGGCCCGTCTAGTCAAGGTTATGGTTTTTTCCAATGGTCATGTATGGATGTGAGAATTGGACTATGAAGAAAGCTGAGGCACTAAAGAATTGATGCTTTTGTACTGTGGTGTTGGAGAAGACTCTTGAGGGTCCCTTGGACTGCAAGGAGGATCCAACCAGTTCATCCTAAAGGAGACCAGTCCTGGGTGTTCATTTGAAGGACTGATGCTAAAGCTGCAACTCCAATACGTTGGCCACCTCATGCAAAGAGTTGACTCAATGGAAAAGACTCTGATGCTGGGAGGGATTGGGGGCAGGAGGAGAAGGGGACGACAGAGGATGAGATGGCTGGATGGCATCACTGACCTGATGGACGTGAGTTTGGGTGAACTCCGGGAGTTGGTGATGGACAGGGAGGCCTGGCGTGCTGTGATTCATGGGGTCGCAAGAGTCAGACACGACTGAGCAACTGAACTGAACTGAACTGAACTGAACCCACTCCAGTATTCTGGCCTGGAGAATTCCATGAACGATATAGTCCATAAAGAACTATAGAAGAACAACAGCAAAACAACCTAATTTAAAAATGGGCAAAGAAGTTGAACAGACATTTCTCCAAAGAAGATGTATAGATGGCTAATAAGCTCATGAAAAATATTCAACATCACAAATCATTAAGGAAGGCAATCAAATCCACACTGAGATACCATTTCACACCAGTTAGGTGAGCTGTTTTTTAAAAGGATGAGCAGGAGAGAAGGAGAAGAAGAAAAGTAACAAGTCTTGGCAAGATGTGGAGAACTTATTTCATTATTTTGCATGTAAATTTTTAATTCACTAGGTTTTATTTAGGTATTACAAATGAAGTGGAGCCAGTTTTTATCTTTCCTGGTCACAATATTATTATTAAATAATCCTTCCCTCCCTTCTTGTTCCTGCTGATTTAAAGTTTCTCTTTCATCATAAACTAATTCTTTTTTATGTAGTGAACCCATTTCTAAATTTTCTGTTTTGTTCCATGGTGTCATTGCCCAATTTGTTTCCTGCCCTCATACTTCAAAGTATCTCACTTTAAGGTATAATTTTTATATGATACAAAATGCATAGATCTTCAGGACCCAATTCAATGAGTTTTTGGCAAATACCTACAGATAACCCATACTACTATTAAGATACAAATTTTTCAATCACCCAGAGAGATGCTTTGTGCTTCAGTCAGTCCCCAACCATTGAGTTTTGCCTGTTCTAAATATTCCTGGACATGGGATATTCAGTATGCACTCCCCTGTGCTCTACCTTCTTTCGTTCAGCACAATGTTTCTGTGGTTGATTTATGTTGCACATACCTGTAGTTTATTGCTTTTTATGGTTGAGTGAATTCCATTGTGTGGATATGCCATATTTTCTTTACCCATTTCCTATTGGTACATATTTAGATTGCTTCTAGTTAGGAGCTATTATGAATACAACTGCTACAAACATTCCTGTGCAGTCTTTTTAGAAACATACATTTTCATTTCCGTGGTGCACCAATGACTTAGAGATTAAGATCCTGATATCTGACTACAAGGCAGGGCACTCTTCCTTTGGAGAAGATCCTAGAATCCACGACCTAGGTTCTCTGAACATGCATGTTAGGTCTCTTTTCCTAAGCTGTCTCAAGAACAACTTTTTAGGTTGTCCTGAACTCCCTAAATAATTCGGGCACTGCAGTGTTTTCATTAAAGCTTCATTTGGTTGTCTTCCTCTACTACTTTAAATTTGTCAGTCAAATCAATACTGAGTGCTCAACATGGTAATATCTATTTTGTGATTCTTCTTTATTCTCTTTCTCCTTTATTTTTTTTCCTTTCTATAACCAGAATAGAAGTGAGTATTTTTTTCTTTACAATTCAATGATTTTAACACAAAGTTGTACACCCATCACTGCCATCTACTTCAGAACATTTAATCACCTCAAAAAGAAACTTTATACCATTTATAATTACTCTCACTTCCACTTCCACCCCTAGGCTTCAGTTCAGTTCAGTTCAGTCGCTCAGTCGTGTCTGACTCTTTGCGACCCGTGAATCGCAGCACGCCAGGCCTCCCTGTCCATCACCAACTCCCGGAGTTCACTCAGACTCACGTCCATCGAGTCAGTGATGCCATCCAGTCATCTCATCCTCTGTTGTCCCCTTCTCCTCCTGCCCCCAGTCCCTCCCAGCATCAGAGTCTTTTCCAATGAGTCAACTCTTTGCATGAGGTGGCCAAAGTATTGGAGTTTCAGCTTTAGCATCATTCCTTCCAAAGAAATCCCAGGGCTGATCTCCTTCAGAAGGGACTGGTTGGATCTCCTTGCAGTCCAAGGGACTCTCAGAGTCTTCTCCACACCATAGTTCAAAAGCATCAATTCTTCAGCGCTCAGCCTTCTTTACAGTCCAACTCTCACATCCATACATGACCACAGGAAAAACCATAGCCTTGACTAGATGAACCTTTGTTGGCAAAGTAATGTCTCTGCTTTTGAATATGCTATCAAGGTTGTCATAACTTTCCTTCCAAGAGGAAGCGTCTTTTAATTTCATGGCTGCAATCACCATCTGCAGTGATTTTGGAGCCCCCAAAAATAAAGTCTGACACTATTTCCACTGTTTCCCCATCTATTTCCCATGAAGTGACGGGACCAGATGCCATGATCTTCGTTTTCTGAATGTTGAGCTTTAAGCCAACTTTTTCACTCTCCACTTTCACTTTCATCAACAGGCTTTTCAGTTTCTCTTCACTTTCTGCCATAAGGGTGGTGTCATCTGCATATCTGAGGTTATTGACATTTCTCCCAGCAATCTTGATTCCAGCTTGTGCTTCATCCAACGCAGCGTTTCTCATGATGTACTCTGCATAGAAGTTAAATAAGCAGGGTGACAATATGCAGCCTTGACGTCTCCTTTTCCTATTTGGAACCAGTCTGTTGTTCCATGTCCAGTTCTAACTGTTGCTTCCTGACCTGCATACAGATTTCTCAAGAGGCAGGTCAGGTGGTCTGGTATTCCCATCTCTTTCAGAATTGTCCACAGTTTATTGTGATCCACACAGTCAAAGGCTTTGGCATAGTCAATAAAGCGGAAATAGATGTTTTTCTGGAACTCTCTTGCTTTTTCCATGATCCAGCAGATGTTGGCAATTTGATCTCTGGTTCCTCTGCCTTTTCTAAAACCAGCTTGAACATCAGGAAGTTCATGGTTCACATATTGCTGAAGCCTGGCTTGGAGAATTTTGAGCATTACTTTACTAGCATGTGAGATGAGTGCAATTGTGCAGTAGTTTGAGGATTCTCTTAGGCAATCATTAATCTCCTTTCTGTCTCTACAGATCTCTCTTCTGGACGCCTCACATAAATGGAATTATATAATATGTGCTTTATTGTGCCTGGCTTCTTTAACTGAGCCTAATATTTTTGAGGTTAATCCAGTTGTAACATGTATCAATATTCAGTTCTTTTTTTATTGCTAAACAGTATTTTATCATATAGCTATACCACATTTTGTTTATCCAGTTCATGGGCATTTGGATTTTTTTCCACTTAACAGCTATTGCAAACAATGCAGCTATGAACATCTGGAGTATGTCTTTTTTCAAAAATGTATTTTATTTTTAATTATTTGTGTGCCAGGTCTTAGTTGCAACATGTGGAATCTTTTCAGTTGCAGAATGGGAAGTCCCTGAGTATGTCTTTGTATTGACATATGTTTTCATTTCTCCTGGGTATATACTGGGTTGGCCAAGAAGTTTGGGTTTTTCCATAACAGCTTACGGGAAAACTCGAACGAACTTTTTGGCCAACCCGATACTTAGCCGTCTAATTGTTGGGTGATACAGTAACTCCATGTTTAACATTTTAAGAACCTGCCATCTGTTTTTCCAAAGTGACGGAACCGTTTTACATTTCTACCAGCAATAAATGAAAAGGTATGTTTTTAACCTTTATGAAATGACAGCATAAATGGGACAAACCAAGGAATTCTAAGAAGAATGCATCTTTTCCCCTGCATGAGAGAGGGAAGGTTGGGAGTTGATTTTCTTCTGTACTACTTTCTGAATCTATTTTCTATTCCACAGGCTCCCTGGAGCTAGAGTGGGCATGCATGTGCTCAGCAATCAATGCCATGGGGTTAGAATGAACACTGACTTGCCAAGACCTCCTTCATTATGATGAAAAGCCCCTCCCTGTGTGCACACACACACACGCACACACAACACAAACACAACTTTTTAAAATGCTTGTTAATTTCCACTACTACAAAGACAGAAATACTATCTTATCTTCTCTCTCTCTCTCTTTTTTTGATAGACGATGTATTTATTGCTCTCTTACTCAGAGTTCAGACTACTATAAACGTACTTTAGCTGAAGGAAGTAACAACGCCCTTTTGCATTGTTATATTCAAATAGGAACACAGAGGAGAGAAGACTGGAAGCATATTTAGTTGATCTTGAGCTGCCAATTTCATATAGCTGACAACCTGAATTATATGACATAAAATGCATTCATTATTCTATCCATTCAAGAGTAAGTTGAGGTTTAAGGCAGATTAATGGCTGTCACATGGAGCTACTGTTTGTCAGTCGTTCAGTGAACTCAAGCAAAAAAACGAGGAAATTGGGAATGGACAAACCTAGGGAGCCAAACAATATTCATATGGTGGAGAAACAGCTCCAAAAGAAAAGCAGCTGGTACTGAATTGGCGGTGGTACAAGTACACCAGGAAACTACATTTCCGTGTTGAAAAGTTATTCTGTTATTTTGGGGTTGGGGTGGGTTGGAAATTATATTTTATTGCTTGCTTAGGTGCCAAACTTCATACCACTGACAGATTATACTGTCAAATATTCTGGACTGAAAAATAGTATATTGTCCACCTTGCTTCTTGTGCTGTGTGTATAGAATGAATTGAGAAAGAAAAGAAGCAACATAACTAACATTCTAGAAAAGAAACTATGCTCAGAGACAAAAATCAGATCTAATTTTCTCTGTTCTGCTCAAGAACCACATTTTCTCTAACCACTCACCTATAGAACCTGAAGAATAAAAGGACCTATGGAACAAAAGACGGACTGGATCTTCCTCTCAGAGGGGAGGGGAAAGTCTCTTGCGGCTTGATTGATACAGAAAATAGAAGCCAGGATGAAAACAGTGAGGCTCACCAACCCATTCAAAGGAGAAAAATGAGAAAGGCAGGCCCATGGGGAGCGGGCAGAAAATGAAAGGGAGACTTGCAAAACATCACATCTAGGAATGAATTTCTCCTTTCCTTAGCACCCAAGAAAATACTTAGGTCTAAGGAAGTATGAGGTTCCTCCTGCTTGAATTCCAGAGCAGAGTGGAAAGAGATTTACATTAGATTTTTACGTTTCTGCTGTTCTGTCTGGCTTTCACATTAGTAAGCATTCCCTAAACAGTGGTATTTTAGTTTTAGGTTTCCCCAGTAGCAGAGCTGAGACAGAATTCAAATGAGGGGCTTCCCTGGTGGTCAGTGGTTAAGACTCTTCCAATGCAGGGGGCACAGGTTCGATCCCTGGTAAGGGAACTAGATCCCACATGCCATGCGGCATGGCCAAGAAACAAAAATAAATAAAAAATAAAATTAAAACAAAAGAATTCAAAAGCAAAGAGTTTCTCTGGGAAGTAAAGAAAGCTCAGAGTGAAAGTGGGCAAAAGAGATAAGAGAAGGAAGGCAGTCCCATTTTCAAGCCAGCCATCACCATGGGCAACCCCAGGGAAAAACATCACCTCCCTCTCACCTCATTCAAGGGATGAAAAAGCTGAGATCTTCACTCAGTCATGGGTTGAGAGTTGCTCTTAGAGTCATTAACCAAAGGAGGAGGCAAAAGAAAGTCCACAGGCAAAGAAATCAAGATGCCGACAGTAGCAAAGTGTTGGTCGCTCGGTCGTGTCCAACTCATCGCAACCCCATGGACTGTAGCCTTCCAGGCTCCTCTGTCCATGGAATTCTCCAGGCAAGAATACTGGAGTGGCAGCCATTCCCTTCTCCAGGGAAAGTCCAGCCTTTGTAGGTTGTGTTTTGAGATCTTCTTAAAATGTTGAGATCTTTAGAGTTTAGTATCTGTCTCAACCAGGTTTCCAGGAGCCAAGAACAGGCGAGGGTTAAGGCCACTTGGTGGACACTCCTCCATGAAAGACCATCTGTTGTGCTGCTGAGCTTATAACCAGGTCTCTGTTACCAAGTTTCAGTGGCATGAACTTAAAACCTCCCAGAAAATCAGCACTCTACCAGTTTGAAACTCAAAACTGATCGTGATTCAAATGTAGGTGTTTTCATCAACCCGCCTGGGGTCAAACCATTATCTTTCCTCCACCAGTTTTCACCCTTTGCAGCCTCTTTTCCCTCACTCTTCCTTTCAGTGTTATGTTTTTATCCTCTATGTTTCTGAAAAGAACAGTGGGCTAGAAGACATATTGTATTAGTTTCTTATTGCTGCTTGTAACAAAGTACCCTGGAATTGGGGTGGCTTCAAACAACAGAAATGTATCATCTAACAGTACAGGAGATCCTAGCTCAAATGGGTTTTACTGGACTAAAATAAGATTTCAGCAGTGTCATGTTCTTTTTAGAAGCTCCAGAGGAGAGTTGCTTCCTTGCTCTTTTCCAGCTTCTCAAGGTCACTTGCATTCCTTGGCTTGTGCCCTCCATCATCTGACCTCTGCTTGCATCTCTCTCCTCTCACCTACAGCCTGTGCTCCACGACAGGAGAA